>NW_017676383.1:21631-26662 GCF_001879085.1 Nicotiana attenuata
ACAGGTTTATTTGGTAGTCTGGTCCTAGCCTCGTCACTACTTCGCCGAGGTTAGGATAGGCACTTACCAGCACATGGGGTCGATTGTGCTGATACTACACTCTGCACTCTTTTGTGCAGATCCCAGTGCTGCAGATTTTGGACCGCAGTGAGATTTTCCGTTCCTTGTTCATCAGGTGACCCGAGGTAGTCCTGCAGGCGTCCGCAGGCCTTGGCGTCTCCCTCTATCTATTTTCCTGTTTCTTTTATGTAATCCCAGAGACAGTATTTTGTTATTTCTTTCAGACCCTTATTTTTAGTACTCTTAGACAGTCTGTGAAGTGTGACACCAATCTTGGGTAGATTTGTTATGGAATGGTACTAGCGGTATTATTAAATTTGAGATTAAATCTTCCGCTTGTTAAATTTTGTTGATTATTAACTGTTGGTTTATAACTGTTAACGAATTTAAAAATTGGAAACAAGGCAAAGAATTCAGTTGATTGGCTTGCCTAACTTTCACTAGTAGGCGCCATCACGACTCCCGAGGGTGGGAAATCCGGGTCGTGACATGTGTCATTAACTTCATGACTACTGTGTAAATATTAAGAACAAAGTGTCCTGTATTTTCAACTTGCATTGATAAAGTTTAGGACACGATGTCATTAACTTTATGACTACTGTGTAAATATTAAGGACATAGTGTCCTGTATTTGCAACTTGTATTGATAAAGTTTAGGACATCGTGTCCTTAACTTCATGACTGTTGTATAAATGTTAAGGACAATGTGTCCTGTATATGCAACTTGTATTAATAAAGTTTAGGACACGATGTCCTTAACTTTATGACTGTTGTGTAAATATTAAGGACATAGTGTCCTGTATTTGCAACTTGTATTGATAAAGTTTAGGATATTATGTCCTTAACTTCATGACTGCTGTGTAAATATTAAGAACAAAGTGTCCTGTATTTGCAACTTGCATTGATAAAGTTTAGGACACGATGTCCTTAACTTTATGACTACTGTGTAAATATTAAGGACATAGTGTCTTGTATTTGCAGCTTGTATTGATAAAGTTTAGGACATCGTGTCCTTAACTTCATGACTGCTATGTAAATATTAAGGACAAAGTATCCTGTATATGCAACTTGTATTGATAAAGTTTAGGACACGATGTCTTTAACTTTATGACTAATGTGTAAATATTAAGGACATAGTGCCCTGTATTTGCAACTTGTAATGATAAAGGACATCGTGTCCCTAACTTCAGGACTGTTGTGTAAATATTAAGGACAAAGTGTCCTGTATTTTCCACTTGTATTGATAAAGTTTAGGACATCGTGTCCTATACTTCATGACTGAGGTGTAAATATTAAGGACAAAGTGACTGTATGATTTTTTATACTTCAGTACACACAAGAGGGGGGTGATTTGTGTGGTGTCCAATTTTTCGCTTAAGTTGTTTATGGAAGGACCTGGTTCTTCTATGTGTTCCAACTACTACTGTTGCGGAATAATAAGTACAGAAATTAAAGAACACAAAGATTTTACGTGGAAAACACCTGGCTCAAAAGGTAAAAAAACCACGACCTACTTTCCAGTAGGATTTTCCCAAACTCTCCACCAAAATTACTAAGCCAAAAACTGCATTTACAACAACTCTTTTGTAAACCTAGGATTAACTCTAATCCCGTTGTAGCACACAGCCTTAACTGTTGCGACAACTTCAAGTTAACTCTACTTGAATACTCTGATTACCTAATACTTGGAACTGGTTCTTCTATCTGGTTCAAGTATCTTCAGGTTTGCACGCTTGAATCACACACAAATTGCTTGCAAAATTGCCTTGCTATTTTGCTCTCAATTCACGTTTAACTTCTGTTTATGTGCGTTACTTGTAAAAGAGAACAACACTGATATTTACGGAGTTAGTAAATAGAGATTGACTAAAATTCTGATGCTACTCTTCCTTGGTAGAAGAGTTCTAGTTGATCTCAACCTCTAATTCTATCCTTTTCTTAAGCCGTGTTCTCTTTGAGTAAGGAGTCTTTCTCCTTATCCAATATGAAACCTTTTCAATCAAGATCAGGAGATATCACTTCTGATAAGTTAGATTTATCTCCTTCACGTGCATCTCACATGCTTGAGTTGACCATATCTGTGCTTCACTAGGATGGACCTGGTCCATGTCTGAGTTCCTTTATCAATCTTCAAATCTCTCCTGTACTTGGGCCAACAAATTCCCCCTTTTTGATGATGACAAACTCTGTGCTTTTCACTCACTTAGGCCCTGTCAAAACTCAGCTTATTCATCAATGCAAAGATAGAAATTTTTCACTTACCATCAAGAACTAGGTTCAGTAGGTTATAAACATCACTTATTCAGAATATAAAGCACAATATCTCTTCCCCCTTTTGGCATCATCGAAAAGTTGCATAAACAACGTGTGATTCCCAGAATTTTAAAAATTACTCATGGCCACCGGGGCAACTGCAAGTGCAATCATGGATTAATCATCAGTAATCAACCAAACATATTCAAACTATCAAGGAAAGATAAACAGTCAACAAGAGCAAAAACAGCAAACTTCATTGATAGAGAATATGATTCTGCCACAATCCACAAAAAGAAACAAAAATAGTCAAAACATGAGTAAAATAAGAAAAATCCCTAATCTGGGTCACTGAGAGGTCGAGACAAGGTTCACGAAATAAAGGCTAAAGAAATTAAGGCTTGGAAGAACTAGAGGGTTGGGTTTTGTCTTGGAGAAGGTGCAGCATGTCTTGAAGAATGCCACCATTCTTCTCCTTTTCCTTTGTGAGCTCAGTTCTGAGAGCATCTCTCTCATATTCAACCTCTGCCAAACGAGTCTTCAGCCTAGCTATCTCAGCATCCTTTGCCCCACTCTCATGCAATAGAGCTCTGACCTTGCTATTGATAGGTGTCTTTTTTAGATGAACCAGGTTCATTGGGAATGGCATTGACCTCATAGTCAAGAGCAATCAAAGTGTTTATTCCAGAATGGTCTTTGCTTGTGGCCATCTCCCATCTTCAGTGGAACCTTACAGCGTGCAAGGACAGTGGTGAGAATAAAACCATAAGGAGTGGCATGGGCCTTGGAGCCATTGATAACCCGTATCAAGTA
Organism: Nicotiana attenuata; assembly: GCF_001879085.1. Classification (NCBI taxonomy): domain Eukaryota; kingdom Viridiplantae; phylum Streptophyta; class Magnoliopsida; order Solanales; family Solanaceae; genus Nicotiana; species Nicotiana attenuata. Next base: position 24,758 of record NW_017676383.1, read on the forward strand.
GCTTGGTCATAAATGCAGGCCAGTTGACTCTACCTTCCACTTTCAAGACACTCCATCAAAACTAATCCATGAATCCATGTAGTTAGCAATGTTGTTCCTTTCCTGCCCTAGGCACAAACATTTGTTTGACAAATTCAAAAACAAGACTTTGTGGCAATGGCTTCAATTTCACTCTTAATTTGGCAGAACCTTGGCCTCATTCAACTTCTGTGACATCACATAATTTCCTAGTAATGGAAAGGGCAGTAGGAAAGGGAGTCCCAGACTTGGCCATCTTTGCCTCGTGTAGTCATCATACCCCTTCAGAAGGAATGTCTAAGATTTCAACACCCAGCTCTTTTGCATCAAACGTCACTTTGAAACCCCTATCACCTGACTGGTAACTCTGCCATCCTTGACTCTGCATTAGCCCATGAACTCAATAACCTCATTTCTTGCCAGCCTACCATCCAACTGAAGGACCATGTCCTTCCAGCCCTGAACAGCTAGGTAGAGCATCAACCAGTCGAACCATCCCTGGTTCCCTCCAAATCCTTCAAAAGTCTACCTTCAAGATTTTTTATTTGCCAAACTTGGCCAGCTTATCTTGTTCATGGTCAGATTCACCCTCTTCTTCACCACTCCAATCTTCTTCCTCAGTAATCTTAACTTGCTTAGCTTCACAGCAGACCTTGTCTTTAGCCAAAGAAGAAGGTTCAGCAGCCTTGGACACAGATGAAGACTTCTTTGAAGAAGTCTTGGTTCTCTTTGGCTTAGGGGTCTGAACCTCCAACATTCTACAGTCACATGTTAAGTTCTTGATGGACCGGGTCCATCACATCCACATCAACAGCCTCAAACAAGGCTATGAAAACCTTAAGCTTTCCCTTTGTGCATTCTTTTCTTCTTACTTTCTGCCATAGCCTTTTGTACTCATGCTCACTCTGCTTCAACTTACTCCTTGTGGCCCTTCCTTTTCGTAGAGGAATCTCAGCGGTTGTTGGAGAAGTAGCCTTCCTTTTCTTGGTAGTTTTGCAGTGCTGGGAGCTTTTGGTGTTGGGGTTCTCCTTTTCTTGGGGTTATAGCTTGCACCTACTTTCTTCAGAAGGACTGCTAGGGTCTCCTCAATAGATGAACCGGGTTCATCTGCATGTGAACTGAGATTGAACTAGCCCAGCAGCCTCCCCTGAACACTTCCCCCTGTTTTTCTTGCTACTCCCTACCACATTTTCATGCTCAGCCCACAGATAGCTGGTCTAACCATTTTAGAAGTGGGTGAAGAATCAGCCACTTCTTTCCCTTTTCCCCTCACATCACTACTCACACCCTCGCTCTCCTTTTCTTTTTCACTTTTTATTTTACCTCCTCTCCTTCTTGACTCAGGCATTTCCACATTCATAACAGACCAACCAAAACAAAACGATTGTCCACATTTTCAACTAGAACAGAACGTACCTCAAAAGGGGGATTTTGCGCTTTCTCAGAATCAGAAGACCCAGTTCCTTCCCCTCACTCGCAGACTAGAAAGAATCATCAGAATTTTTGAATCTTGGGCTTGACTAGCCTTTAATTTGGCGTTTAGTTTACTTTGAAAGAGCACCTGTAGCCCACAGTTTTGTGAGCAAGCATCTTCACTCGCCTTCTCCTAGGTTGGGGGGTTGTGCTAGGTTGAGGAGTAGTGGAGGAATCAGAGGGTGTAGGTGGTGGAGGAGCGTCTGGGTTATCTTGGGGGTTGGTCCATTCTTCGCTAATTCTGGAAGAGGATTTTGTTTTTGAAAGAGAGAAGAGTAGAGAATGAAGAGAAATTGATGGTTTAGAGAATTTGAGAGTGGCCAGTGATGATGATGATGGTTTTTTAAAAGAGAGAGGGTTAATTAATGTCTAACGACAGCTTTTTTAGTCAATTAGAAGTCCAATCGACCAACG
>NW_017676383.1:26940-46004 GCF_001879085.1 Nicotiana attenuata
AGTGAGTCATATCAACACATGGACACAAGAGTATACTATTTACAATATGAGACTGAGCAAAAAATAATCTAGATATGTACACAAGTTCAGATTTCCTAACCTAAAAAAATAGTTTTTTTTTTCATTGTGCATTCTGAACTGATTTCATTAGGTGATCTTAATCATGCCTAGTTCTAACCTGTTCCTTTCAAATGTTTCTCTACTCAGTGCTTTTGTAAAACTGTCAGCAACTTTCTTATCAGTAGCACAAAAGTCTATAGTAATCAATCCTTTCTCATAGTTGTCCCTTAAGAAATGATGTCTAACATCTATGTACTTATTTCTCTTATGATGAACCGGGTTCTTAGTCATACTAATAGCACTAGTGTTATCACAGAAAATAGGGATGCAACCAACTTCGATACCAAAATCCATCAACTGCTGTTTGATCCACAGCAATTGAGCACAACAGAAAGCAGCATCAACATACTCAGCTTCAGCAGTAGATAAGGCCACTGAATTTTGCTTTTTAGTAGCCCATGACACAAGACATGAACCAAGAAAGTGTGCCATACCTAAGGTGCTCTTCTTATCCACAAGGAAACCTGCATAGTCAGCATCAGCATATCCCACCAAGTTAAAGTTACTACCTTTTGGATACCAAAGGCAAAGGTCAGTAGTGCCTTTCAAGTATCTCAATATTCTCTTGACATCAGTCAAGTGGGATTCCTTTGGATTTGCTTGAAATCGAGCATAAAGCCCTACACTGAAAACAATGTTAGGTCTGCTAGCAGTAAGATACAAAAGTGAACCAATCATGCCTCTATACAACTTCTGATCAACAGATGAACCAGGTTCATCTATGTCCAATTTTGTGGCTGTTTCAATAGGAGTGTTTATTTCCTTTGATTCTTCCATTTTAAACTTCTTAATCAACTCTTTTGCATATTTCTGCTGATGGATCATGGTTCCATTTGAGTTTTGTTTTGTAAGCCCAAGAAGAAATTAAGCTCACCCATCATACTCATTTCAAATTCACTCCCCACTAATTTAGCAAATTCCTTACTATATTTTTCAGTGGTTGCCCCAAAAATTATGTCATCAAGATATATTTGTACCACTAGAAGATCCTTACCTTTTTCCCTCAAGAATAGAGTACTATCAATTTTACCTCTCTTGTAGCCATGTTCAAGCAGGAATTTGGATAGTCATTCATACCATGCTCTAGGAGCCTGCTTAAGTCCATAGAGTGCCTTGTCAAGTTTGTATACATGATCCGGACACTCCTTGCTTTCAAACCTTGGAGGTTGTTTGACAAATACTTCTTCTTTTAAGTAGCCATTTAGGAAAGCACTCTTGACGTCCATCTGGTGAAGATAAATTCCATGTGTGCAGCAAAGGCTATAAGGAGTCTTATTGCTTCCAATCTTGTAACTGGAGCAAAGGTCTCATCATAGTCTATGCTCTCCTCTTCGCTATAGCCTTGAACCACCAACCTTGCCTTGTTCCTTGTAACAGTTCCATCTTCATCAAGTTTGTTTCTGAAGACCCATTTAGTGCCAATCATTGATCTGTCCTTGGGTGTTGAAACCAGATGCCAAACTTGACTCCTTTCAAACTGATTGAGTTCATCTTGCATTGCATTTACCCAGTCTGCATCCTGCAAAGCCTCAGCAATATTTTTAGGTTCAATAAGAGATAGGAAAGCATCAAAAGCACACATATTCTTTAATTGAGATCTAGTTTTGATTCCAGAAGTTGGGTCAGTAATTATGTTCTCAATGGGATGAGAACTTTGATACTTGTAAGGTTTCACAACCAACTGTTTTCTGCTTGATGTTTCTCCTATGTTTTGTTGCCGAGGAACAAGCTCATGGATAGGTTCCATTTGGGAGTTGGATTGAGTTATTCTTTGTTCAGTTCCCCCTGTCAGGTTGCCCTGGATGGAAAACCTGTTCCATCACCTGTTCCTTCTTCTGGTGCAGCTTCAGCTAGGGCTGTGACTTCACTTAATCCTTTTACCAGCCCAATAGCTTCATCTTCATGTTCCTGTCTCTCAGAAAGAATGTTAGTTTCATCAAAAACTACATGCACGCTTTCTTCTACACACATAGTTCTTTTGTTGTATACTTTATAAGCTTTGCTATGTGAAGAATATCCCAAGAATACTCCCTCATCACTTCTGGATCAAACTTACCTAGGGAGTCCTTTCCATTGTTGTGCACAAAGCACTTGCATCCAAATGCCCTAAGATGGGATATATTTGGTTTTCTCCCTTTAAGTAACTCATAGGGAGTCTTCTCTACAAGACGTCTAGTCATGCACCTATTAATGATGTAACATGCAGTGTTTACAGCTTCTGCCTAGAAGCTATGGGGCAGTTTACTAGAAAGAAGTATAGTCCTAGCCATATCTTCAAGTGTCTTGTTCTTTCTTTCGACTACTCCATTTTGTTGTGGTGTCCTAGGGGCAGAGAAATTATGATCTATGCCATGCTCATCACAAAATTCAGCAAACTTAGCATTTTCAAATTCAGTTCCATGATCAGACCTAATTGATGCATGTTGATTACCTAGTTGTTTCTGAGTTTTTCTAACAAAGGCAATAAACATGTCAAATGCTTCATCCTTAGATGTTAAAAATAATGTCCAAGTAAACCTAGAGTAATCATCAACAAGCACCATCACATATTTTTTACCACCTCTGCTTAATGTTCTCATTGGACCACAGAGATCCATATGATCCAGTTCCATCGACCTGGTCGTGCTTACCATTTTCTTGCTTTTGAAAGAGGATCTTACCTGCTTCCCCCTGGCACAAGCCTCACAAACTTTGTCTTCCTTAAACTTGATGTTAGCCAGCCCTATCACCAGGTCCTTGGAGACTAATTGTTGAGTTGACTTAGACTTGCATGTCCAAGTCTTTTGTGCCAGAGGAGGGGATCATTGTCCAACACACTTAAGCAAGTGAGTACATTTTCTGAAAGAGTGGACAAATGTACAATGTATATATTGTTTACTCTTTTTTCCTGCAAAACAATCTTGTTAGTGGTAAGATTTATCACAAAACATTTGGTAGAGGTGAATGCTACCAAGTTACCTCTGTCACACAGTTGTGATACACTGATTAGGCTATATTTCAAGCCATCTATTAAGTAGACATTCTCAATGGAATGTGAGTCTGTCTTACCTACCTTTCCAACCCCAATGATCTCACCTTTCTTACCATTTCCAAAGGAGACATTACCTCCTTTTAGGTCCTCAAGTGAAAGGAACTGGTTCTTGCTTCCAGTCATATGCTTTGAGCAGCCACTATCCATGTACCATATTTGGCTACTCCCCTTCACTTGAACCTACAAAAGGAAATCAGGGGTTAGTCTTAGGAACCCAAACTAGTTTGGGTCCCTTTCTATAGGCAAAAGGGTGAATTAAATTCTTTTTGGCCCATCCTGGTAGCCTACCTTTCCCTTGAACAAAAGTTTTGTTCTTTTGACTGGCCTTTTCTTTTGCATTACATTCACTTTTGTAGTGACCAGTCTTACCACAGTGTGTGCAGATTTTGTTCTCAGAAAGTGTGATGTACTTGCTTTTGGGATCCCACTTAGGTGTAGGGGTCCCATAGCCAAGTCCTCTTTTATTGCTACTATGGTGTTCTTGTAGCCATGATAGTGCATCAGAGTACTTATTCCATTTGCAAGTTCTATCTAGTTCATGCTTAACCTTACCTAGATTTTCTTTTAGGACTCTTATCTGCTCATCCTTTTTGTACAACTCATCCTTCATTTTTCCTAGATTTTCTTCTAAGGTGAGGTGTATGTGATCAACTTTCTTTTTACCTGTTTCTAATTTTAGTTTTAAATTTTCAGATCTAAGCTCTAACACGGTGGTGTCAAGTTCAAGAACCTGGTTCTTCAACTCAGCATTTTTACTATCACTTTCACTAGCCCTGAGTTCCAGATTTTTGGATTTAGCTTTCAAGATTACACATTCCTTAGACAGCTTCTCCTTTTCGATGTTTATGACTTCAGATTCATCAATGAAATCTAGCAGTAACTCAGATAGCCTTTCTCTAGACAAAAATTTAATCTTTTCTTTGAGATGAATCACACTTACCTCTGGTTCATCATCTGATTCTCCAATGGCCATAAATGCTTGTTCATCTCCATCTTCATCTTCTGAATCCTCATCTGAGCTTTATCCCCAGGCAGCAACCATAGCCTTTGTTGATCCTTTGTTCTTCTTGGGATGTACCTGTTCCTTTTTCCTGTTTCTTCGTTCAGCCCTTTCCTTCTTCCATTCAATTTCCTATTGAGGACAGGTTTTGATCATGTGATCAGTCTTACCACATATGTAACATCTCTCGTTGGTCTGTTTTTCAGGGACCCTTGGTTTGTTGTAAGTTGCACCTCTTGAAGAACCCTTTCCTCTCATTAGATACTTCTTGAAGTCCCTCGTGATCATAGCCATTTCATCCTCCTCTAGATCTGCACCTTCAGCGATTTTGAGAGCCAGGCTTCTTTCCTTCTTGGGAGCATCCATCTTCATGGTTTGCCTTCTCAGTTCATAAGCAGTGAGATTTCCAATTAACTCGTCCAACTTGAGAGTGGCAATGTTCTTTAATTCCTGAATAGCAGTGATTTTGCTTTCCCAAGTAACTAGCAATACCCTTGTCAGAATTTTCTTAATCTTGTCTTCTTCAAGGATAATCCTTCCAAGAGACTTAAGTTCATTTATTAGTGTTGTGAACCTTGTATACATCTCTTGGATGTTTTCTCCTTCCTTCATAGTGAAATTCTCGTATTGAGCTGTCACACCTCCTTTTTCTACCCCGAGAGGGATATAAGGGAGTTTTTCCAATTTAGGTGACAATCGAAACGGGATTATTATTTAAGATCAGAGTCGCCACTTGGGATAGTTTATGGTGTCCCAAGTCACCGATTTAGAATCCCGAATCGAGGAGATTTGACTCTGTTTTAATGTCTGCGAAACACAGAAACCCGGGTAAGGAATTCTGTTAACCTGGGAGAAGGTGTTAGGCATTCCCGGGTTCCGTGGTTTTAGCAAGGTCGCTTTGATCATACTTGGCTTAATCATATTATCTAATTACTCATTTTAGAACCTATGTGCATTTGCCTCTTTTAATTAAGAAATTATCTTGAAACGAGTCACGCGTACGTGTACTCATTTTGTTTGACGCGTAAAAAATCATGTCACGCGAACGTGTCCACAATTAACAACGCTTTGTTATTATTAAGAAAGTTTAGTCGAAGTTACGCAAGCGCATACTCCGATTTTATTTTTAAAATCGTAATTATGTCACGCGAACGTGTACACAACCACGACGGTATATTAAACGTGCCTAAAGCAAACTACGATTATTCATTTTTAATATCTAAGTTATAAAATTAATATGAGGGCCATAGGGATTCAATTATGGATGGCACACCTCGGTCTAAAAGAACTACATTTAATTAAAGCGGACTATATTAATAACAATTTTATTATTATTCAGAAAGTTTGGTCGAAGTTGCGTGAACGCATACTCCGAATTGGTTTTTAGAATCGTAATTATGTCACGCGAACGTGTACACAATCACAATAATATATTAAACGCGCCTAAAGGCTTTTCTACGAATATTCATTTTTAATGATATCTATATTATAATATCTGTGAGGGCCATGAGTGATGTAATTAAGATGGAGCACCTCAATCCATTTAAAAGAATTATATTTAACCAAAATAATCTAAGGATGTTCTTGTACAACTATTAGTTGAAAAAAAAGAAAGTTGGTGTTCATACTAGGCCTTTAATTATTTAAGCCAATTCTGGTTTGGGCTTAAACCCAAAGAAATTGTTTAAAAGAAAAATTGGGCTCAAAGGCGAGCCCAAGGAACGTGATTAGGCAGATGAACGCCCATTTCCAAGCGGGCCATAGATCCAGGCCCAACTCGGCATTATTCTGAGTAAGCTATTCTGGGGAAAGGAAAAACATGCTAATGAGGATTGGACTCAAAATTGGGTCCAAAAGGAAGCGGACCAGCCATGATCCAGGTGGCCCCATTTGGGCCTGATTCCCAACCTCAAACTTGGCAAGAATACTTCAGAACATATAGGCCCTAATGAGGCCCAACTAAACATGATCCACACACCATAATACAATATGCAAAACTCTGAAAATCATAACACTTAAACGACCTTGTCACACACTTCTGATTCATGATTTTACCTATTAATGTTAGCAGCATACATTTGGAATTGAAAACTACTCATTAGTCATGTTGAATTCACATGTACAACTTCCTAATAGTACGGGAATCCCAAAAGTTTGAATTGAAAATACAACAAGTCATCACACATATAAACTCCTGCTCAAGTTATAGCTCTTAAAAGAGCTCAGATACTAAAACCAGGTTCTGATGGAAGTAAACCAACGAAAGCATAATATGAACCAGCCATAGACTGAAAATCAACACTGACCTAAATAAATCTAAACAAAACCAACAAATTTAAATAACAAATCCACACAATAGTCTAGGATCCCAAACTAAACTTGAAGTCGAGATACAGAACCAGTGACATGAATGAGTGGAAAACACATAAAGGAAAGCTAACACTACTACAAAGACTAAATGAACTTAAAAGAAAATATGTGAACAAATTTCATCCGGCAGCATATATCATTAAATCTCCATATTTGACTACATATTTCAAACTTGCACTTCACAGGTCATTTAAAGTCCAAGAGATACCTGTACATCAAAATAAAACAAAAGAGAGTGAGGATTTCAGCAATAGCAGCAAAATAGGAGCCAAGCAACAGATCAACAGCAAGATTCTGCTTCCTTTATACTCTTTTTAAATCCAGAAAACCCAGAAATTCCATGGAAGACCCATATAAGTACTCCAAGAAGAACAAGAAAGCAATTCGATGCAGACTAATCAAGGGAATGCAGAGAATTTTTAGGGTATTTTTTCAGAGTGCCAATGTCTCCTTTTTTGAGTAAAAGAAGGGTATATATATAGCTATAAAGAGTGCCATGTGCTGAAAAGGATAAGCGAATTATTCCCTTAAGCCACAAGGCATCTTTTAACAAACTTGGACAGCTGGCTGCCCCTCATTGGTTTGAGCATTTTGTGCTAACCAAATGAGGCCAGCTCCCCCCTATTCTAGAACCTTCTAGCAGGGTCTTTATCCTTTTTTATTTACCCATCCTCCAAACAAACCCCTTAAGTTTCTTTATTATCCAATTAATCCCTACAAGTTCTTAATGACTTACAAATTAGGCAAACACAAACGGACAGGTCAATGCAAATCAATCAACAAAACTAGACAATGACTGAATTTTGAACATCTGAACATTTTCTTAAAAAAAAAAACCTAGAATGGACTAATTTTATGGTGAATCTCTGATTTGAAACACCAGAAGTTTGATCCAAACGGCTAATGACAATCTACCCGAACCACAAGAAAATGTTATACAAATCAAATTCAGATCAAACTAATAACAATAACACAAAATATCCTAAACAACCTAAAAAAATGCAGTTACACACCAGAATGAAAGAGAAACAGAAAAACAAGAATAAACAACACAAGGAATCTACCCTAACAATTGTGGTTAAATAATTGTCACTTCCTAATTAACAAAACAGAGAAGACATAGATGAATAAGAACCCTAACAACACATTTTTTGTTTTCTTTTGTCTTCATGGGTGTTAATCGGCACAACAAAAATAACATAAGACAAAGAAAATAAAGAGAGGACAGTAACTAATGAAACACGGAGAAGAATCAAAACGGACTTCGTGTTTGGCTTCGATACCGCTTAGAATCGACCCCAAATGGTTATTCTTGTCAAGAACAACCATTTTGGGGGTGAATCTCAACACTATCGAATCAGAAAAGAGCAACGAAGACAAGACATACATGACCCAGTGTTCTTGGGGTTCTTAGATCCAAAATTCGCGGATCCGTAGGGGTTTTTGACGGGAGATATTTGGTGATTAGTGTGAGGGGAGGAAAAGGGTGGTAGGGTGTTAGTTTAGGGCGACTTGGGGTGAATTAGGGTTTCTAGGGTTGAATTTCAGATCTGAAATCGGTGAATTTGGGTGGTGTTTTTGGGGAAATTAACGATGGAATGAGGTTAAGGATGAGCTCAGGGTTGCATGGTACAAATTTGGGGGAGTTTGGAGCGTCGTCGCCGCCGTGGGCGATTTCCGGCGGCGGAGCCGGTGAGGGGGATGAGAGGGCGGCTAGGGTTTGATGGCTTAGAGATGAGGAGATGAATAGTGAAGGAGGTCTCTAGGGTTTGACCGGGATTCGGACAGTTTTATACAAACGGGTGATCAGTTTCGAGCCGTTGGATCACAATGATCCAACGGTCGTGATGAAAGGTCAACAAAACGGGGTCGTTTCGAGTAAGGCTGAGGCTGGACCGGGTGAATTTATTGGGCTGGGGGTTGGAACGGGTAAGAGGGAGTTTGGGCTTAACCTGAATTGGCCCAATTGAATTAAAACAGCCCCTTTGTTTTCAAATTCCCCTTTTCTCTTTTTTTTTTCTTTTTTTTCTTTAATTAATTAAACCTAAATTAAACTCCTAAACTAATTTAAATTGTAAAATTAAGCCAATTATCTAACCGTAATATTTATAAAAAATTAGTATATCCTAAATTAAAAGAGAATAATTAATAAACTAAAAATTAAAAGGTAAAATTATAAAATGAGCCATTTTTGTGATTTTTATTTTTAACAAAACAAATAATTAATTAATCCTAAAAGTGTAAGAATGAAACCTAAATGCAATGCATGGTATTTTTGTATTTTTCATGATTTTTAATTGAAATTAAACGTGCACAAAATGCAAATAATTTAATAAAATCCTACAAAAATCCTATAAAATGGCAAATAATTGGAAAAAATCTATTTTCTTGAATTTTATAGGAGTAATTCATCTAGGGCAAAAATCACGTGCTCACAGCTGCCCCTCTTTGCTCGGAAACACGAAGAGTTTTCGTGCAAAGATAATGTGAGCGGATACGAGCGATTTTTGCCCGTTTTGAATACTCCGTGGGAAGCATTTTTGAAAGATTTGACCGAAACTTGCTTCCGAGGTTGCCTACATATCCTTGGATATAAAGGAATCAGGTCAGTGTAGTTCGGGAAGTTTTGGTAGCTGGGACTACCGGGAAGCTGTGATTTCACTGCTGCTGGTGCTGCTACTGCTTGCTGAACTCCTTATTACACCAAGACAAAATAAAAGAAGCTAGACTAAACTATGATCTATGCATTACAAGAATCCTATCTTCGTATCTTCAAACTTGATCTTGCAGTTTCTACGGCTCGGTGGTGCATCTTGAGCTGTTGACTCGTACTCTCTAGGTGAGCTTCCTTTGTTGCTGACTTGAATTGCATTATAAAGTGAATTCCCTTGTTTTCCAGGTGGGCGCCTGATTACCAAAACTTGAACTGTCTTCCTTCGAAACTTGAACTGTTTTCCCTTGAAACTTGAACTGCTTTCCCTTGTTCTCCAGATGGGCGCCTGATTGCTGAAACTCGAACTGTCTTCCTTTGAAATTGCTTTCTCTTGAAACTTGAACTGTCTTCCCTTGTTCTCCAGGTGGGTGCCTGATTGCTGAAACTCGAACCGCTTTCCTTTGAAACTTGAGCTGCTTTCCCTTGTTCTCCAGGTGGGCGCCTGATTGCCGATACTCGAACTGCTTTCCCTTGAAACTTGAGCTGCTTTCCCTTGTTCTCCAGGTGGGCACCTGATTGCTGAACTTGAGCTGTCTTCCTTTGAAACGGCTTTCCCCTGAAACTTGAACTGTCTTCCCTTGTTCTCCAGGTGGGTGCCTGATTACTGAAGCTTGAACTGTCTTCTTTTCCCTTGAAACTTGAACTGTCTTCCCTTGTTCTCCAGGTGGGCGCCTGATTGCTGAAACTTTCCGTGTTCCCTTGTTTTCCATGTGGGTGCCTGCAATCAAAACAAACAAAATTTTTCTTCCCCAATTTGCACCTGCAAGTAAAAACCATCTCGCATAGCCTTTGTGCTGACAAAATTTGGTCACGTCACTTCAAAAATTCAAGCTTCCAAGCTTTGATTTGGACATAGTCTTCGTCCCTGTTTCAAAAACTTGTGAGTTTAAACATGGTGGTTGGTTTGTGTCCTTGACTTTGCGGGCGATTGCTCCTTCACTTGCCATGATAATCTTGAATTCAACTTGAAAGACCTTGCATGTTTGTTGACTAACCACTTTCTCTGTCACCCTTATCGCAGAAAATACCTCTGATCCGTTCAAACCCAATACCCTTTATCTGTTACATTGCTCATAAGTTGACTTATACCGAACCTTTGTATTTTACATGAATCCAAAACACGTTGATTGTTGCCAACTCAGCGCGCCTACTGTTCTTTCCTGATTTATGCCACTTTGATGTGCAAGACAGATTCCGCTTTGTGCAATTGGAAAGCTGGTAGCATTTTTTGAAGTCATTTCTCACTTGTTTTGACCAAATTGACTCAAAAGAGGACTTGAACAACAAAGGGAGCAGAGTAAGGGACAATGGAAAGACATGAGATCTAGCAAGAAAACTACAAAGTGGAAACTTATCATATGTGGATACCAACTCTAACGACCATGCCACACATTTTTGGATTAATGGCCTAATCTGTCAAGAAAGTCTAATGTTCAACTCTTGTTGTACATCTTCGCCATGAAACTGGGCTTCAACGCTCTTGATTATCCTATCTGATTCACGATCCTTATTCGACTTGTGGTGCCCGAAGGGTTTTCACCATCAAGCCTCTCTCATTTTGTTCTTTCTCTCAACTCACCATCGTCTTATGGTGCATGTGAAGGTTTTCACCACTAAGACTCTCTCATTTTGTTCTTTTCTTTTTATTCCCTTGATTCCGCAGATGACAGTCTTTACCCATAGTAAAAACATCATATGCTCCTGGCATGTCTAGCTCGGCACTCTCAAAGATTATCTGGGAGGTTTTTATTGGACCTTAATGTGGCTTTTGGACAGTGTTAGAAAGAAAGGATATCATAAAGGCTTAAAACAACTTGAATGGGTTTAGAATTACAACTTTTGGAATCAGATCTTTTACAAAACCACAACTTTTGCCCAGTTTCCTTGCTTGGGGAATTTCGAATTTTATTTTGATGGGACCGAACCGTAAAGCTGCCTACGTATCCTTAAAAGGAATCAAGTCGAACGTAGTTCATGACATAGGAATTGCTTTGGGTTTTTTTTTTGTACTTTTCTCTTTTTTCTTTTTCTTCTTCCCTCTCTCTTTTTCTTTTTTCCTTTCTTTTCTTCTCTTTTCTTTTCTTTCTTTTGCGTTATTTACTTTTTTTTCTTCAATTTCTTTTCTCTTTTCCTCTTCTGTTTTTCCTCTTTTCTTTTGTTTATTTATATTCTGTATATGTGTTTCTGAACTTTGCTACTGATTCCAAAAGAGGGGTATGAAAGAAAACAAATAAGGCTCAAAAGGGGTAATGAAGGATAAAGTATTTAGGTAGCAGAAGGAGGGCCTTCCAATCTCTAAGAATACCAAGTATAACACATACAATCTGAAGATGAAAAATGAAGATCGTGCATAGCATTTCGTTTGTAGCATCGGCGTTGGTATCACTGATATGCTTTCCACTTTTTTTTAAGTGCCTTGTCAAGTACAAAACTCTCGTTGGGTGATTTCTTCTTCACAATGGATACCCTCCATCTGTTCGGAGCAAACTCTCTTAACTTTATCTTGTAAATTGAGGTGCACTTGAACTCAAAACTGCTCGCTTCAAATTGTCTAGGATGCACTCTCCTTTAACAAATTCTTGTCATCCTATTAACTTCCCAAATTATCTGCCCCAGTTTCACACAGTTCGGGCTTTAAATGATCTCAAAATGTCCAAATCTGTACTTATTTCCCTCGAATGTCCTATCATCTTCAAAATTGTCTCATTATTCATGATTAAACTAACTTTTAAGACCAGGCCTAGAAATATGCGTGCATGTCATGTCACTAGAGCCAACAGAAAAAGAACTATAAAAGGAAAAGAGGACTAAACAAAAAATGACTAGAAATAACAGAAAACAGAAAATTGCATTGGACAGACGGTGAAAGGGTTTGAACAACAAAACAAGCAAACTGAATTGGGGTTACAACCCTGGAACAAACCTAGATAACACTAAAAGAGTTACTACGACTGAACAAACTAGGTAAACGAAAAGGGTAGAAGGGTTTGAGTCATAAGACAATATCCGGATTACAACCCTGAAATAACCCAGACAACAGAAATGACAACAAAATAAACCACCAAGACTCCTCCTCGACTAACTAAGAAAGGAGCGTCTTTCCAATTACCAAGCTCGGCATCTTAGCCGCTGAGTTCCACATCAATATCACTGGGACCTTCACCAACTTCAATCACATTATCTTCAGCAAGTAGCTCATTGACTCCTTTGACCAACCCTTCGTCATTGCAGACCATCCCAACAATTTGTGCGTTGTCATGTACCTGTCGAGGATTATGTGTGACACTTGGGGTATTACTGACTTCGACCACAATTATTCCTTCTTGAATCATTCTTTCATTTCCCTTTTCAAAGCACGACATTCTTCAACATTGTGCCCCTGGGCATTAGAATGGTATTCACACCTTTTAGCAGGGTCAAAGCTTCTCGTACGTGGGTCTATATAATTTAGAGGAATAGGTGCAATCATGTCGTAATGCTTTAATCTCTCAAACAAGCTTGCATAGGACCGTCCTATTGGTGTGAAATTATCTTTCAGCCTTTGTTCCCTTCTACACCCTTGGCTTGAATGTGGGTTATAGGGCACTTGAAAATTTTGTGGAGGCCGGTGAAGCTTTTGCGGCGCTCGTGCTCGCCTGTTGGAGTGACCCAGTGGTTGGACAGATGGCTGGACGTTGTTCGGAGGATAATACAGGGGTGGATTATGTGGACTTTGGGGATGTTCATGGGGTCGGTATTAAGGCTGCAAGCGTTTAGCAAGAATGCCTGCTGGATCCTGTCGTTGGCGGGGCTCAACAATATCTTTTCTATAAATGGGAGGACTGTCCCGAGCAACTTATTCGTTCCATCTGAACCAAAACTCCCTAAAACCTTCATTGGGTTTCTTTTCCATCTGAGAGAGGGAGGAGCGGTCTGGGACAATGTCTATACTATACTGAAAGTGTCGCACAAAATCTTGAGTCATGTCATCCCATGTATGCCACTTACTGACATCTTGACGAGTATGACATTCCAAAGCTTCCCCAATCAGGCTCTCACTGAAATACGCCATCAGCAGCTCATCTTTCCCGCCAACACTTCTCATTTCACTGCAATAACCCCTCAGATAGGCTACCGGATCTCCACATCCATCATACAAGTTAAAATTTGGCACTTTAAACCCCGTGGGCAGATGAACATTAGGGAACATACACAAATCATTGTAAGACATGTTAATCTGATTTCTCATCCCTTACATGCTCATTAAGGACTGTAGTATACCTTTCAGCTTCCTAGATATCTCCTCTCGCCCTTCCTTTCCTGTGAACTTTTCATTTCCAGCATGAGGCTCATTCCGAGGGCTATGATGGTATGAGTCAGGGACCTTGTGGGTAACCTCTGAGGGGTAATATTGGGCATCATGAGTTTTGAGTGGGTGTTCATTGTTGGATTTAAGAAGGGAAGATTTTCGAGAAGTTGTGATCGTGGGGATAATGGATATGACAGGTGAGCAATTTTTGGGAAAGGTAGTTGGAGGACGAGTGATGGAGTTGCTAGGGTGGTTGGGAAAGCTATGACAAGCGGGAGCATCTGGAGACTGTGGGGGATCATCTGGCACTATGACCGGAGTTTGGGTAAGGGTCGCATCAAGGAAGCTAGGTGGTGGCGGGGGTGGTGCCTTCCCAGTCATCCAATCCCGATACATGTCCGCCATGTGTTGTCTTAACATCCTTACCTCATCAACCAACCCAGTGTCCTGTTCAACCAATTGCTTTCGGGCACCGGTATCAACCAACTCAAGTCTGTTGTTGTCTGCCATTGCCTTTCGACTTTATGTTGTAGAGAGGAGTTACCACTTTAAAAACCACAAACCAACCGCCCTTCTGCTATGATGATAACAAAAATGAAGTCATCACGTTAGCGTTAGGGCATTTAACATAAGATAATCTCACATTAGGTGCAATGCACCTAGTCACAATTATTGTTTCTAATATGACTTCGAGGGTATGAAGGTCATATGGCATCATCCCAATTTCACTCTTTTTGCTCTATTTATTTCTTCATTTTCCATTCTAGCACTGCTTGGTTTTTTATTTCCTTTCTCCTCTTTTCTTTTTGCTTATCGCTCTTTTCTTTTATCTCATTTCTCACATTCCATAATCTCTTTTTTTTATTTTTTCTTTTCTCTTTTTTTTTTAATTTAAAAAAAATGATTCGATCGAACCCTATGTAGGTTACCTACGTATCATGTCCCTCATGAATCAGATCAAGTGTAGTTCTGGAAGATCGGGAATAAAGTAAACAAACCAACGTTTTTTTTACCTTCTTTTTTTTTTTACCTTAATGACTACTCTGATGAGAAAAGGGAAATAAAAGAAACAAATCTTGTTTTTTTTTCCCGAATTTTCTAGACTCTACGCTCTATAACCTATTCTAAACTCAAGCTTAAATGAGCATCTATTTTTTTTTTGAAACAAAACTCAATGAGAAATTATTAAGGAAAAAACCCTAGAAGAAAAGAAGTATTTTTTGATTCTTTTTTTGTCACGACCCAATTCCCACCCGGTCGTGATGGCGCCTCTCGTGAAGACAAGGCCAGCCGACGGAACAATCAACACTACTTTTGACAATTTCTTAGCATAAACAGGTTTAAACCATAGATACTGATTAATCATAAGTGCGGAAATAAACGTAACATAACGGGGAAAAACATCCCAAACTCAGCCCGATGATCGGGGTGTCACAAGTCACGAGCTACTACAGAGTTGATGAAAATACTACAAGTCTGGAAATATAGTCTGAAGATGAATAAAATATGCAGAAGATAAGGAAGAAACGGGGCTGTGGACATCGACAGCTACCTCGTCTCTCCTAGTCCGCCTGGTCTGGAAGGAAATCAACGCTCAGGTACGAACTCAGCTGTGCCTGTCTCTGCACACATGGTGCAGGAAGTAATGTGAGTACTCCGACCCAGTGAGTAATAAAAATAAATAACGACTGAGAACATAAAATCCCATAGGGCACAAATAATGCTATCTCAAGCAGCAACATCAGAAAAACAGTAGAAACCAGTGAAATATAGTAAGGAAATCCTTTGAAAACAGTTAAAAATCAATCATACTCAACCAGTAAGTCAACCGTTGTTACCTGACCAAAGGCGTGTTACAGTGCCATTGTTACCACTGGTCAGACATTGCTACCTGACTGGTCAGTCATTGTTACCTGACCAAACGCGTATAACAGTGTCATTGTTACCACTGTTCAATATTTAATCACTCTATATGGGTACCCGCGCTCACTGTGGGTGTGCAGACTCCGGAGGGGCTCCTACAGCCCAAGCGCTATCAACAAGGCCTGAAAGCCTGAACAATATCAATACGAGGCCTGAAAGCCTCCTCACCTCACTCATCATGCCCTCACATAAGGCCCTCGGCCTCAATCAGTCCAGAAATAGTCAACAGCCCCTCGGGCAACAGTAAAGCAATAATACTCAGCTCAAACAATAGTTCAAATATCAGTTTAAAACTCCAAGTTTGAGTAAATATGGCTGAGTTCAAGAAACAGTGTAAATCACATGGACTGAGTTCAAATAATATTTCAAACAGTGATGATAGTTCATAAAGAGTTCAAACAGTCGGCAATAAGCCCCAAATATGGCAATAAGCCCAAATCATAGTGAAAACAACAAGTCATTGCTAATACGCGGTAAAATATCATCCGGACTAGACCAAGTCACAGTCCCCAATAGTAGATGACCCCGCGCTCGTCATGGAACGCGTGTCTCATCTCAACATAGCACCAAGTTGTACAAATCCGGGGTTTCAAACCCTCAGAACATCATTTAAAATCATTACTCACCTCTAGCCAGTTAAAGTCTAGCTCACTATGCCTTTTCCCCTCGAATCGACCTCCTCGCACGTCGAATCTGATCAAAACCATAAGGAATACATCACAATAGGCTAATGGGTCATAACCCAATCAAAAAGACTCGAAAAATATCAAAAATCACGAAGTTGGCAAAACCCGAGCCCTGGGCCCACTTCTCGAAAAATTACGAAATTCACATCTCCGGATTCCTCGTCTCGCCACGAGTCCATACATATCAAAATCATCAAAATCGGGGTCCATTTGACCCCTCAAATCCCTATTTTAAACTCTCTTAAATTCAAGCCCTAAACCACCATTTTTGACCTTTGATTCCTTCATTATTCAGTCCAAATTCATGTTTATACACCATAAAATCAAGCTCTAAGTCCAAGAGTTCATACCTGATAATAGCCCTCGAATCCCTCTTCAAAACCGCCTCAAAGTTCTCAAGGTTCGGAGTCCAAAATGTTACTCTTTCAAAAATTCGCGAGGAAGATGTTTTCACTTAACCTGCCAGTTATTTCCGCTTTTGCGCCTTCCGCTTATGCGGTCAACGTCCGCTCCTGCGGACCTTTCACTTAAGGCGACTTTCCGCTTCTGCGGTCCAACTTCGCATCTGCGGGACCGCTTAAGCGACCCAATGTCCCGCTTCTGCGGAACCTGACCTGGGCTCCTATTTTCACTCATGCGAGGCCTAGCTCGCTTCTGTGAGACCGCATCTGCGATCTTCTTTCCGTAAAAGCGGAAACACCTGCTGCAACCAAAAACCTGCAATTTTCCAACTTCAAATTCCTTCCGTTAGCCACCCAAAATCACCCTGAGGCCCCCGGGACCTCAACCAAAGTTACCAACACATCTTAAAACATTATTCAAACTTGTTCCAATCCTCAAACACGTCAAACAACGCTAAAACCATTAAATCACGTCGAATTCAAGTCTAAGTTTCTTCAAAACTTCCGCAATACGCATTCGATCAAAAACCCGACCAAAGCATCTCCGAATGACCTAAAATTTTGCGCACACATCCAAAATCACCTAACGGAGCTACTGCAACTCTCGGAATCCCATTCCGACCCTCGGATCAAAATCTCACCTACCAACCGGAATTTGCCAAAATACTAACTTTGCCAATTCAAGCCTAATTCTACACCGGACCTCCAAACAATTCTGATCTCGCTCCTAAGTCACAAATCATCCCCCGAAGCTAACCGAATCTCCGGAAATCATCCCCGAGCCTTCTAACTCAATAGTCTACTTCCGGTTGACTTTTCCAAAACAAGCTTTCCTTAAAGAGACTAAGTGTCTCATTTCCATCTAAAATCAATCCAATTCAACTCGATCACCTCAAATACCGATAATGAAGCATAGAGAAATATAATATGGGGAAAACGGGGCGGTAACTCACATGACGACAGGACGGGTCGTCACATCCTCCCCAACTAAAACAAACGCTCGTCCTCGAGCGGGTCAAGGAACATACCTGGAGTCTCAAACAAGTGAGGATATCTTCTCCGCATCTCCCGCTCGGTCTCCCAAGTAGCCTCCTCCACGGGCCGACCTCTCCACTGCACCTTCACCGAAGCTATATCCTTTGATCTCAACTTTCGAACCTGACGACCCAAAATAGCCACTGGCTCCACATCATAAGTCAAGTCATCATCCAATTGAACCGTGCTAAAGTCTAACACATGGGCTGGGTCTCCAACATACTTCCGGAGCATAGAAACATGAAATACTGGGTGAACTCCCGACAAGTTGGGTGGCAAAGCAAGCATGTAGACCACCTCCCCAACTCCCCAAAGTATCTCAAAAGGACCAATGAACCGTGGACTCAACTTTCCTTTCTTTCCAAATCTCATAACGCCCTTCATAGGCGAAACCTTCAACAAGACCTTCTCGCCCACCATGTAAGATACATCTCGAACCTTCCGGTCCACATAACTCTTCTGACGCGACTGAGCTGTACGAAGTCTCTCCTGGATCACTTTCACCTTATCTAAGGCATCCTGGACCAACTCTGTCCCCAATAGTCTAGCCTCGCCGGGCTCAAACCAACCAACCGGAGATCTACATCGTCTCCCATATAAGGCCTCATACGGCGCCATCTGAATACTGGACTGATAGCTGTTGTTGTAAGCAAACTCTGCAAGTGGCAAGAACTCAGCCCAAGAACCTCCAAAATCAATAACATAGGCACGCAACATGTCCTCCAATATCTGAATGGTACGTTTGGACTGCCCGTCCGTCTGAGGATGAAATGCGGTGCTCAACTCTACCTGTGTACCCATCTCTCGCTGAAAAGTCCTCCAAAACTGGGAAGTAAACTGAGTACCCCTATCTGAGATGATAGAAACTGGGACCCTGTGCAACCGAACAATCTCCCGAATGAAAATCTCTGCCAGCCACTCTGAAGAACAGGTAGTACACACCGGAATGAAGTGCACAAACTTGGTCAGCCGATCCACAATCACCCAAATCAAATCAAACTTCCTCGAGGTACGAGGGAGACCACTCACAAAATCCTTAGTAATCCTCTCCCATTTCCACTCCGGAATATCCATCCGCTGAAGTACACCACCGGGCCTCTGATGCTCATATTTGACCTGCTGACAGTTGAGACACCGAGCTACATAACTCACAATATCTTTCTTCATTCTCCTCCACCAGTAGTGCTGCCTCAAATCCTGATACATCTTCGCGGCACCCGGATGAATGGAATACCGCGAGCTGTGGGCCTCCTCTAATATCAACTCCCGCAGCCCATCCACATTGGGCACACAAATCCGGCCCTGCATCCTCAACACACCAGCATCATCAATAGTCACATCCCTGGCATCATCATGCTGAACCCTGTCCTTAAGGAAAAGCAAATGCGAGTCATCATACTGGCGCTCTCTAATGCGGTCATACAAGGAAGACCGAGAAACCATACAAGCCAACACCCGACTAGGCTCCGAAATATCTAGCCTCACCATCCGATTGGC
>NW_017676384.1:0-2729 GCF_001879085.1 Nicotiana attenuata
AAAGATAATTAACTCTAGATCCGAGATGAGTAGGAGAAATAGAAAAACATGGTCAAATATAGGTGTTGACAGCGATTATGATCATATTTAATGGCATAAGTAAAGATGCATTAAGTAACAAAAATATGAATAAAGGAAAAGATTCACCCGATCTTCAGTGAGACGGATCTTCATTCATTTAATAAAGATCAATGGTAGACAAATAGAAGAACCTTATGACCCTTTTTGGATCCGATGAAGGTATGGGATAACTGATCCTCTCAATTCATTGGAGAGGTGTGTTTACATATTTTCTAGAAAGAGGGAGAGGGAGACAGAGAGAGAGACCCCCCTTTGGGGAAGTCCTCCCCTCCTATTTATAAGGGGGGTATCCATAGAAAATCCTACAAAAAGGTACAATTAGAGGGAATATTCAGTAGAATATTCCTTTAGAGGATCCCAAAGCAGACTAGTTATTTCATCACGACCTCGGCCTGTCCGACCTTGGCCTGTCCGACCTCGGATTTATTGATGACGGTCCGACCTCGGCTTGTCCGACCTCGGCTTTATTGATGACGGTCCGACCATGGTCTGTCCGACCTTGGCCTGTCCGACCTCAGCCTGTCCGACCTTGGCCTTATGTCTTCGCGTGCCGAATTTCTTTGGTCTAATTTTGACCCATACAGTTAGTCCCTCCGCTTATCAATGTCGTCTCTTAGTCGAGCTCGGTGAGCGAACTTCACTAATCGTAGTTCGAGAAATTTGGATGGGGAGGTTGAATAGTATGGGTTGCAGCTGAGGATGCCGATGGAGAATATCTTTGAGATGGTGGTGAAGAGAGTGGAGATGGTGACGCCGTGTGAAAAGATAGCTGTCTTTTTTGACCATTGATCCGGGCCGTATGTAATCTGCGACTATTTGCGCAGTGACTTTGTATAAAGAAGAACTTTTCGTTGTTATTCGCCTTGTACTTTTCCATGTTTTCGCTTTTCGCGACTTTGTGCGAGGTAGATTCGCACATGGCAAGTCCCGGTCTTTCTTTCCCTTTATATTTTCTGACGGAACTTGTCCTTAGGGACATTTCGAATTCTCTTCGGCGAAGGTCCATGGCCTTAGAGGGTATTATTTCGATTTTGTCGAAATATTGACCTGTCATCATTCGATCGAGGTCGAACACTTCTTCTTGGCGGAGGCCCTTGGCCTTGAAGGGTGTTATTTTGAACGTGTCGAAATGTTAACCCGTCGTCGTTCGATCGAGGTCGAACTCTTCTTTTTGGCGAAAGCCCTTGGCCTTAAAGGGTGTTTTTTCGACTTATCGAAATGTTAACCCATCGTCGTTCGATCGAGGTCGAACTTTTCTTCTTTGGCGAAGGCCCTTGACCTTAAAGGGTGTTATTTCAACTTATCAAAATGTTAACCCGTCGTTGTTCGATCGAGGTCGAACTCTTCTTGATTGGCGAAGGCCCTTGGCCTTAAAGGGTGTTATTTTGACTTATCGAAATGTTAACCCGTCGTCGTTCGATCAAGGTGGAACTCTTCTTCTTTGGCGAAGGCCCTTGGCCTTAAAGGGTGTTATTTCGACTTATCGAAATGTTAACACATCGTCGTTCGATCAAGGAACTCTTTTTGGCAAAGGCCCTTGGCCTTAAAGGGTGTTATTTCGACTTATCGAAATGTCAACCCGTCGTCGTTTGATCAAGGTCGAACTCTTCTTCTTTGGCGAAGGCCCTTGACCTTAAAGGGTGTTATTTCGACTTATCAAAATGTTAACCCATCGTCGTTCGATCAAGGTCGAACTCTTCTTTTTGGCGAAGGCCCTTGGCCTTAAAGGGTGTTATTTCGACTTATCGAAATGTTAACCCGTCGTCGTTTGGTCGATGTCGCTCTTCTTTTTTGGTGAAGGCCGTTCGCCTTAAAGGGTGTTATTTCAACTTATCAAAATGTTAACCCGTCATCGTTTGGTCGATGTCGCTCTTCTTTTTTGGCGAAGGCCCTTGGCCTTAAAGGGTGTTCCTTGGGGGAGTCCCAATTTGCTTAATTTTTCTTGCATTGGAGAATATGACGTATTTCCTGGGGGAGTCCCAGTTTGCTTAATTTTGCTTGCATTGGATAATACGACGTATTTCCTGGGGGAGTCCCAGTTTGCTTAATTTTGCTTGTGTTGGAGAATATGACGTATTTCCTGGGGGAGTCCCAGTTTGCTTAATTTTGCTTGTGTTGGAGAATATGACTCCCCCAGTTTGCTTAATTTTGCTTGTGTTGGAGAATATGACGTGTTTCCTGGGGGAGTCCCAGTTTGCTTAATTTTGCTTGTGTTGGAGAATATGACATATTTCCTGGGGGAGTCCCTATTCAACTTGGATAAATAGTTAGGTAAAACAAAATAAAAGCATTCGTTACCTCCGTTTGATCACGTTCCCTTCTCCAGTTATGCTTTTAGTCGCCCCTACCAGTTTGGCAAGAGAGGGTTGTTCCGCCGAATAAAGAGGAATATATATGCGGAAAAACGCCCTAAATCTTAGAGCGAGAAGGCAAGCCCTCGTCAAGTACAATCCTGACATTTATCTTCATGAAGACATCTGAATCGACAAACTTTCCGGCACCATCGCCTCTGCCGATTTCCTCGTCGGTAATGTAGGGGCTCAATATAAAAGATAATAATAAGAAAGCTTTGGTCCTTCGCTTTTGATTTACCTTGATGCTTCTTCCCACAAAAATTAGTACCTTGCTTCGAATCTTGATACGTTCAG
>NW_017676384.1:2754-34712 GCF_001879085.1 Nicotiana attenuata
ATATATATATATATATATATATATATATATAATTTTTGAAATTTTTTATCAAATCTCTTTTGTATCAAATCAACGAAGGATTTTGGCAATTACCTAGGCTTTCCAATACTTAGCCACTCTCCTAGAGCAAAAGACTTCTAGTTTCTAATTGATAAAATAAAATCCAAATTATCACACTGGAAGTGTTCTTTCTTAAACATGGCAGGAAGAACAACTTTAGCCTCAAGTTCTTTGAGTGCTATACCCACTCACTCCATGCAGTATACCCTTCTACCCCCCAAAAATCCTGAAAAAGATTGATAAAATCCAAAGGGATTTTATCTGGGGTTCCTCTAATTCCTATAAAAAAAATTGCACTTAATCAATTGGCAAGTGATTACTAGAGATAAGTCTGAGGGAGGATTAGGGATTCATCAAGCAAAGTCAAAAAATCTAGCCCTTCTTTCAGGGCTTGTTTGGAGACTGCTAAATAATACTTCTTCTCCCTGGGGTCAGATTTTACTATCCAAATATGGCACTAGAAAGACCTTACATAACTCCTCCTTTATCTGGAAATCCATTTTACAAGGGTGGAAAATTTTCAATAAGGGCATTTTATGGCACCCTAGTACCAACTCCAATATCAATATTTGGAACAACATTTGGATTTTCAATTATAAATCACTTAGAAGCCAAATTGAAGGTCCCCTAAACACTATTGATCAACACCTCAGTCTAAATAACATCATTCATAATAATGAATGGAATAGCAAAGCCATCTTCTTTGATCTACCTGCCGATATCCTCAACAGCATTCTCTCCACTCCTATTCCTGGGAAAGGTTCAACAACAGATAAAATAAGTTAGCACCCTAACTCTTCAGGTCTTTTCACGACTAAGTCTTGCTATAAACTCATCCATGATCATGAACCTACCTCAAAACCTTATAAATGGATTTGGGAGCTCCATTGTCCGGTCAAAATTAAATTCTTCTTATGGCAATGCATGCACAACTGTATTCCTTGTCGGGCCTACATAGCTAAAATAGGTATTAATATTGATCCTAATTGTACAATGTGTAGAGTAGGTGGTGTTGATTCGGAAAGAAAATTCTCATTTCAGAAGCTTTAAGTCGGAAGAATTGACTAAAGCGTGATTTTGAGTAAACGACCTCGGAATCGGGATTTGAAGGTTCCAGCAGGTTCGTATGATAATTTCAGACTTGGGCGTATGTTCGGATCAGGTTTCGGATGACCGGGGAGCATTTCGGCGCTATTGGGGAAGTTAGCATTTTGGAAGAATTTCATAAATTTTGGCTGAAGTGCATTTCAGCGTTATCGATGTTCGTCTAGGATTTCGGGTATGAGAATAGCTCAGTATGGTGAATCTGGTATTGGGAGCGCGTCCGGAAGTGGTTTCAGAGGTCCGTAGGTCATTTTGGAGTCGTTTGGCAAAAGTTAGAAATTTGAAGGTTTTTGAGAAGTTTGACCGGAAGTGGACTTTTTGATATCACGGTCGGATTCCGATTTCGGAAGTTAGAATAGGTCCCTAATCTTAAATGTGACTTGTGTGCAAAATTTGAGGTCAATCGGACGTGAATTGATAGGTTTCGGCATCGAATGAAGAAGTTTGAAATTCTAAAGTTCATTAAGCTTGGAATGGGCTGCGATTCATGAATTCGACGTTGTTTGATGTGATTTGAAGCCTCGAGCTGGTCTGCGTTATGTTTTGGAACGTGTTGGTATAATTGGTTGAGGTCCCGAGGGCCTCAGGTGAATTCCGGATGGCCAACAAATCGAATTGGACATTGAATATGTGCTAAAGCAGCAGTCATCTGATGCAACTGCACCTGCGAGGTTTTGGCCGCAGGAGCGAAGCCGCAGAAGCGGCCCTGGGATCGTGGATGCGATTTTGGTGGGGAAGAGCTGAGACCACTGATGCGGTCATCTCGCCGCAGAAGCGAGATCGCACCTACGGAAAGGGAGGCGCAGAAGCGGAAGTGGGCAGCTGGGGATGACCGCAGAAGCGGAACATTTTGTGCACTTGCGGAACCGCAGAAGCGGTCAATTGACCACAGGTGCGAGGGTCGCTGGGCAGAAGAGGATTTTTATAAACGGGACTTAGCCCATTTTTTCTCCCATTTTCATTTGGTTTGGGCGATTTTGGAGAGCTTCAAGGGGAGATATTCTTCAAGCTCACAAGGCAAGTTGTTCCCACTCATTATAAGTTAAATACATGGATTTTATAAGGATTTAAACATGGAAATTAGTGGAAATTGTGGGCTTTTGGTAGAAAACCTAGGGTTTTGTATTTTGGATCTTTGACCACGAATTTGAGCATGGAATTGGAAATAAATTATATATTTGAGGTCATTATGTTATGGGCAATGTTTATTTTCGAAAAATTTCGGAATCCGGGCACGTAGGCCCGGGGGTGATTTTGTCAACTTTTCGTGCCGAGTTGGAAATTTGTCTAGATTGAATTGTTGTGAGTAATAGAGCATATATTTATGGATTTGCTCATTTATTGACTAGTTTTGGAGCGTAGGGCATCCGTTTGAGGTGTTAAATTGGCATTGGAGCCGATTATGGAACTTCGGAGCGAGGTAAGTCTTTGTAACCTTGTAAGAGGGAATTAACCCCATAGGTGAACTAAATCAATATGTGCTTATATTTGTGTGGGCTACGTACGCACGAGGTGATGAGAGTCCGTGCATAGCTACTATTATACTTAATTCCGGGTAGTCTAGGACCGTAAAGCATGCTATACTTGTGATATTTGTAACCCTATTGTAGATTTAAATGGCTTAAAATATATCGAACTTGGTAATTAAATTTCTAAAAGGATTAAACTTCGTTCTCTTGACCTTTAAAAGTGAAATTTGCCTTTTACTTGGATAATTGCTTATGTGTTTATCTTTGTGGAACGGGACGAACGCCTCGGCAGATTAAATAGATGCATCAATGGTTCGCGCCATTCGACCCTCTGGCAGTGCACAGTTTAAACATTATGTTGGATCGGGCCGTACGACCTCGACATGATTTGCGCATGCTTGTATTGCATGCCTTGAAATTTATAAATAATTATATTGCCTCCCTGGCATGAGATAAATTTATAAATGATGAAAAATGAATTTGGAAATCTCCTATTGACATGAGGATTTTTTACTTGCTTCAAGATCTTTCTTAAATTCACAGCCGTTTTAATAAAATCCATGACTAATTATATTATTAATACATTACTGTTGGACCACTAGTAAGTGTCGAAGTCGACCTCTCGTCACTACTTCTTCGAGATTAGACTGGATACTTACTGGGTACACGTTATTTTCGTACTCATACTACACTTGCTATACATTTTGTTGTACAGGCGCATGTATGTGTAGCGGCCTTGTGGGCGCAGCAACATGGTTCATACGGTGACTTAGGTGAGTTGCATCTTATGAGACGCTCCGCAGCCAGCAGAGTCTCCTTCAGAGTATTTGTACTTTTCATTCCTGTCCAAATTTGTATTTCGGACAGTTATTGTACTTCATTCTATTTCCTAGTAATTGCTCATGTACTTGTGACACCGGGTTCTGGGGTGATTATAGGATGCTTAGTGTTGAAATTGAAAAAAAAAACATTTTTATTTGTTTTGTAAAGTTCATCTGTTATCAGTAAAAATTGAAGGAAACTTTATGATTTCGAAGGTATAAAAAGAGAATTTAATTAACTATTTAGTATTGACTTGCCGGACAATGGTGTCCGGCGCCATCACGACCTTTAATGGATTTTGGGTCGTGACAACATGGTATCAGAGCACTAGGTTCACTCAGGTCTCACGAGTCACGAGCGAGTCTAGTAGAGTCTTGTGGATCGGTACGGAGACGTCTGTACTTATCTTCGAGAGGCTACAGGGTTGTTAGGAGCACTTCCCTTCTTGATTCCTCATCGTGCGATTTGATTCCTTTGAGGCTTATGCCTTCATTTCCTTCCCATTCAATCTTATGTGACGTGAAGCGCTGGTTATAAATCGGGAATTGAGGTTGTAATGGTACTACAGTTGTGTTGCAGGATGTTTCTCCCTGCGTAGTTGATTGGGCTATTATCGTCTCCTTGTGGAAGGATATTCTGTCATTTCAGCTCAGTAGTTGTACTTCTAAGAGCTTTGAGGCTATGCACAGGTTGCTATGATGCTCATGAGTTGTTATCTCACAGTATTGATGTGATGGTAGGATTCTTGCCTATGTGTCGGGGCAGTGAATGACTTGAAAAGAGGTTTACTCAGTGCAGGATTCAGAGATTCAGTATTTTATTTCCGGCGGAGGAAAGGCAATCGGACTATAAATGTTCAGGTTTGGGATGGAGTAACGAGACTTGGTATTTTCGAGCGTGGTGGAATTTTCATCTGCGATGTGGTGTCGTCGTCCTTGATTGAATGTGTTAAGTTCGTCGGTGTTATGGTCTTCTTCAATTTTCCATTGGGGCAAGGTATTGTGAAATAGTGACGGGGAAGCGGCTATCAGAGATTGCGGTGTGCGGTGGTTCAGGATGGAATTGGTGTTTCTGTTGTCGACGGCTCAAGAAAGATGATCTTCGGAGAGCTTTAAAGTTAGTAGCGATCTGTTGGTTCAAGTGCTACAGAGATGGATTTTGATTTAAGGCAACAACTAGACAGCGAAGGATGAGGAAGTACATGTGGAAGGTGCCTTGCGGTGGTTAAATTTCTAGAAGGTCAAGAGTGAGAAACATGAGTCGAATGGTTGCTTAAAGGAGTGAGTTTGACCAAAGTGGGAGAGTGGCAGAGTAGCATGTGGGTCCAGTGGTAGGAAAACTACACGCCTTGAGGAAAGTTTAGAGTTATTTGGGAATTATGGTGGACGGTGATTGGGTATACAGACTTAATTTGAAATACTGGCTATTAACAGCGTGAGATTGGATACAACAGAAAGGAGTTGCTTGATATGAAAAAGGATAAAACATGACATTGGATTGGAATGTATTGTCACACCTTTAGTTGATGTCCATGAGGAGTGAACGGACTTGTACAGCTGGTGAATGAGCATGGGCTCAGGATGGGTCACTGATTTCGTAGTAATTGTACTCACTACAGCGTCGTTGGGTGATGTCGGCATGGAATTTCCACATGTGGGTTATCTTCAGGTTAACGGTCGTGTGGTGTTAATGGAACTTCTATGAAGAATTCTACTGGCTATCCGGGAGGAGATCGGATATGTAAACGTGGCTAATGATTCAGGGCTTTCACGAAATGTTAACAGGAGAAATTCGAGAAATTTGGCGGGTCAATTGTGAAAGATCATATCAATAGGGGATAAGGAATCTTGGTACGTTCTAGAGTTATGTAATGGTGGCTTCAAGCTAAGTGGGAGAGTCCCACCGCCTTCGGTTGGATTCAAGGTCGTCTATTTGTGAGATTTCTGATTATCGGCATATTGATGAGCTATTACAACTAAGGGAATAAAACATCAATGGTAAGATGAGCAAGGATTTGTGGAATGTGTATCGATTCATGTGCAAGCTTTGGGAAGACTCAGGATTTGTGCCTCGTGTAGAGGTGAGCTACAAGGAAGGTGATTCAGCAGGGTGTTTCTTTGAGAGGGTGTTCATGTACTAGAAGAACCTTAGAGAAGATTATATTCAGGACCAAGTCAGAGTGGGTGACTCCTAACATTAGTCCTAGTGGATTCAAGAGTTAAAGTGTGGTGCCTAAGGATTTCAAGTCTGTAGTGTGGTTAAGATTCTAGCTGTTGCAGTGTATTATGAAAGGGGCTTGGAGTGTTCTGTATTACCTTCAGTCTGCTGTGTAGCAGCTGAGGAATGAGAGAAAATGACTTCGGGTTCATCAAGGAATTATCAGAATGGGTGTACTAGTTGAAGATGCGAATATGCGCATAAGGAGGGTGTGAGATGGTTCGTGGGGATTGAGACATCATGGTCTCGTGATACAAGGCCATGCATGATGAGTGCGGATTTGGGTTCACGATGTGTTGAATGGAGCTATTATTATTCCTAAGGCAAGTCCAGAGCAAATTAAAAGAAGTCAGATCGATTAGCAATGGTTGAATTGGCATGATGGTGGCAATGATCAGTTCCTTCAGCGTGTTAAGTTATGCATGTGCTTTGTGGTGGTATGTGCGAGGCTTGACGGTCGCGGTAATTGATTTTATGTGGAAGAATTCGAGTGTTATGGCATGTTATGTGTAGGTGGATCCCAGAAGGGTTATGGTGGCTTAGATCACGACTCGGGATGGTAATTTCTGCGATTATGGGAATCCAGTTGCATGTTGCATTAGTTCCTCTGAGATGAGCTAAGTAAAAGATTTCTATATGAGGAAGTGTGTATCCTACTAGTGGTTCAAAAGTTATGATGAAATTCTTGTACTCTTGCGCATTGGCATGATTAAGTGCATCGAGTAGCATGGGATTTGGAAGTTGAGGATCAAGGTTGTAGTTTGGTGTCGACCAGAATGTCACTAGCTCGGATGAGCAGGGAAAAAGGATTCAGATGGTTAGAGTAAGCTGGTATTGTCCGTAGTGTCACATGAGATCGATGTCCTGTGTAAGAGGCTTTGAGTACTGATTTTGAATTTTTGATTTGCTTAACAACATTAGTGCAGCCGACGGTATGGACGTGCAGACTTGTTACCTAATGCGGAAGATCGTGGGAGCGTATCCCATGGGAAGATGGTATAAGTGTGACAGCTAGTCACCTAATTGATTAAACATTGGAACCAAGTATAGAGATTGTGGTACTATCGTTCATGTGAGACGAGATTTTTGGATCTGGGATCAGTGCGATAGGATTATATGAAGCATATTAAAGAGCAAACATCGTTATTTGGTTCATAATGAGGTAATGGTTCCTGTCAGAAGGAGAGATTCAATGATTTGTTGACTCTGCAGTTGGTTATAAATTTCTACACATCTCTTCTGTCGTGGCGGTATTGCAGGAGTGGGACAGGACTTGTATATGTCATGAGGTGCATTGCTATCATCGGATTCGTGAAATTTCGGCTATTGTTATCAGAGGATGATATTATGGTCAGGTGAATTATGCGGTGCATGGTGTGAATTCAACAAAGGTATGCAATCATGTTTTGGTACAGTGGGCAGTGAATGATACAGTGTTCGTACGATGGAAACGGGCCTGGCAGAGAATACCAAATGTTGGAATTGGGCTCTAAGGCTTATTTGCCTAAGTAAAAGAGAATATCTTTAGATTTGCTCGAGCTAATTCCTCAACTGAGTTGTGGTAGCACGAATAGGTGCACGAGGTGCTAAATAGTGATTTCGGACAATTCCAGCACAGTTCTTAGCACGTTCGAGGATGAACGTATGTTTAAGTGGGAGAAAATATAACTACTCGACCGGTCGTTTTGAGCTCTAGCACGTCGTTCAGCGTTTCGAGGCCCTGAGTAGCTTCACTTCAGGTATTATGACTTGCATGCGTGGTCGGAATTGAATTTCGGGAAGTTCGGATTTGATTCGGAAAGAAAATTCTCATTTCGGAAGCTTTAAGTCGGAAGAATTGACTAAAGCGTGATTTTGAGTAAACGACCTCGGAATCGAGATTGGAAGGTTCTAGCAGGTTCATATGATGATTTCGGACTTGGGCGTATGTTCGGATCGGGTTTCGGATGACCCGGGAGCGTTTCAGCGCCTATTGAGGAAGTTAGCATTTTGGAAGAATTTCATAAATTTTGGTTGAACTGCATTTCAAAGTTATCGATGTCCGTTTGGGATTTCGGGTATGAGAATAGCTCCGTATGGCGATCCTGGTATTGGGATCACGTCCGGAAGTGGATTTGGAGGTCCGTAGGTCATTTTGGATTCATTTGGCGAAAGTTAAAAATTTGAAGGTTTTTGAGAAGTTTGACCAGAAGTGGACTTTTTTATATAGGGGTCGGATTCCGATTTCGGAAGTTGGAATAGGTCTGTAATGTCAAATATGACTTGTGTGCAAAATTTGAGGTCAATCGGACGTGATTTGATAGGTTTCGTCAACGAATGAAGAAGTTTGAAATTCTAAAGTTCATTAAGCTTGGAATGGGGTGCGATTCATGATTCGACATTGTTTGATATGATATGAAGCCTCGAGCAGGTCCGCGTTATGTTTTGGGACGTGTTGGTATAATTGGTTGAGGTCCCGAGGGCCTCAGGTGGATTCCGAATGGACAACAGATCGAATTGGACATTGAAGATGTGCTAAAGCAGCAGTCATCTGATGCAACCGCACCTGCGAGGTTTTGGCCGCAGTTGCGGAGCCGCAGAAGCGGCCCTGGGGTTGCAGATGCAATTTTGGTGGGGAAAAGCTAAGACCGCAGATGCGGTCATCTCGTCGCAGAAGCGAAATTGCGCCTGCGGAAAGGGAGGCGCAGAAGCGAAGTGGGCAGCTGGGGATGACCGCAGAAGCGGAACATTTTGCGCACCTGCGGAACCGCAGAAGCGATCAAGTGACCGCAGAAAGTGCGAGGGTAGCTGGGCAGAAGAGGATTTTCATAAATGGGACTTGGCCCTTTTTTTCTCCCATTTTCATTTGGTTTGGGCGATTTTGGAGAACTTCAAGGGGAGATATTCTTCGAGCATCACAAGGCAAATTGTTCCCACTCATTATAAGTTAAATATATGGATTTTATAAGGATTTAAACATGGAAATTAGTAGAAATTGTGGGTTTTTGGTAGAAAACCTAGGGTTTGGTATTTTAGATTTTTTACCACGAATTTGAGTATGGAATTGGAAATAAATTATATATTTGAGGTCGTAATGTTATGGGTAATGTTTATCTTCGAAAAATTTTGGAATCCGAGCACGTGGGCCCGGGGATGACTTTATCAACTTTTCGAGCGGAGTTGGTGTTGGCCCAAGTTTAGATGAAGTTTTGAAGATTGACAAAATGAACTCAGTCATGAACCAGGTCCATCATGTGAGACAGACACAGTTTTGATATACTTATACATGTGACGTACGTGTGAAGATAAGTCTCAAGGGTCAGCAACAATATCTTCACACGTACGTCACATNNNNGTGGTGAATGGGGTTGTTACAAGCTTGGTGAGGGGAGTAGAGGTGCAGTTTGATGCACCAAATTGGGCAGAATTCTAGACATACCCTGTAAGGGCTATGATGACTATACTAGGCAAAGGTGGCCTTGTCTAGATTCTCTCCCTTCTGCTCTCCAAATCACCAGAAATTTCTGTGATACCAAGTCTGCTGAAGAAGTGCCTGAGGCTAGGTTTGTGCAAAAGAGTGAGATGAAGCCTGAGCACAAGGTGCTCTTTGAGTTTATGAACAAGTGTTTGCTTCCCAGACAGGAGAGAAGGCACACTGCAAATTATATGGACCTGGTCCTTCTGGAGTGTCTTGTGAGAGGAAAGCAGATTAACTGGCCTGCTTTCATTGTCAAGCTGCTGGATAGAGTCATCAATGGCTCCAAGGCCCATGCCACACCTTATGGGTTTATACTGGCAACTGTCTTGGCCAAGTTAGATGTGCCATTGAAAAAGTGGGAGATGGCCTCCAGCAAAGAGCACTTTGGAATCAAAACTCTGCAGGCTTGTGACTATCTGCTAAGTGTAACCCCAGTTGAACCTAGTTCATCCTTGAAGACTCCTGTGAACAGCAAAGTTAGGGCATTGGTTCTAGAGTATGAAACAAAAGATGCAGAAATTGCTAGGCTCCAGGCTCGCATTGCTGAACTAGAAAGTGAAAGAAATGGCCTCAAAGCTGAGCTAGCAAAGGAAAAGGAAAAGAGTGAAGGGATGCTCCAAACAATGCTTAATCTTCTTCAATCCCAACCCTCTAGTTCCTCAAGCCCTAGAACCAGTTTAGAAAACCCCTCAGTGACCCAGATTCTGGACTTTTCTCTGGGTTTTTTGCTCATGGTTGGATGGTTGTTTTTCTTTTTGTGGTCTGTTTTGTAGAAACACCTCCTAATCAATGACAATGTTCTTTGTTTTCTCTTGTTCTATGAAACTTCTGATCTTAATAGCTAAATTTCTTGTGAAGTTGATTATTGATTAACTGAATCATGTTTTCACTTGCAGTTGCCCCAGTGGTCGTGAGTAATAATTAACATCTGGGATTCACATAATATGCCACTTTTCGATGATGCCAAAAGGGGGAAGAGATATTGTGCTTTACTTTGTATTCTGATATATAAAGTGATATTTATAACCTGATTAAACCTGGTCCTTAATGATAAGTTAAATTAAAGTGTGATAATTAAGCTGAGTTCCACAGGGTCTCTGATCAATAAAAGTACAGAGTTTGTCATCATCAAAAAGGGGGAATTTGTTGGCCCAAGTTTAGATGAAGTTCTGAAGATTGACAAAATGAACTCAGTCATGAACCAGGTCCATCATGTGAGACAGACACAGTGTTGATATACTTATACATGTGACGTACGTGTGAAGATAAGTCTCAAGGGTCAGCAACAATATCTTCTGAGTTGATCGAAAAGGTTGCATAGGGTAAGGAGTTGAAGTCTCCTTATGTGAAGAGAACTACATCCGGATCAAGAATAAGGATTGGAGTTTGAATTGTTCTAGGACTCGAATTTGATGAAGGATCAGCAATTCGAGTTTTAATCAAACTCTGATTACTAACTCTATAAATAATAATGATTGTTCTCTTTTACAGGGATTGCACAAACGCAGAAGTGAAACTAAATTGAAGAGCAAAATAGCAAGGCTTTTTGCAAGCAATTTACGTGAGATTCAAGTGTGCATTCCTGAAGCTACTTGGACAAGATAGAAGAACAAATTCCATTGCGTCTTTCTTTTATTCTAGTTCAATTGTAGTAGGTGTTTTCATATTGTACCTTTCAGCTTTCATAGAAGCAATTGCATTAGTTACTTTTGAGTATTCAAGTTAGAGTTAACTTGAAAGTGTCGCAGCAGTTGAGGCTGTGTGCCACACTGGGATTAGAGTTTAATCCTTAGGTTTACAAGAGTTTTGTAAATGCTGTTTTGGCTCAGTGATTTTAGTGGAAGTTTGGGAAAATCCTACTGAGTAGTAGGTCGTGATTTTTTCACCTTTTGAGCCAGGTGTTTTCCACGTAAAAAATTTTGTGTTCTTTATTTTATGCACTCTTAATTCCGCAAACAGTCATAGTAAGTACAGCTAGAAGAACCAGGTTCTTCTAGTGCGAAAATTAGGTACCACACAAATCTCCCCCCTCTTGTGTGGTATTGACGTGTTGAACATCAGTTGGGAATTTGTCTATATTGAATTGTTGTGAGTAATAGAGCATATATTTATGGATTTGATCATTTAATGACTAGTTGTGGAGCGTTGGGCATCGGTTTGAGGTGTTAAAGTGGCATTGCAGCCGGTTATGGAACTTCGGAGCAAGGTAAGTCTCCTTTCTAACCTTGTAAGAGGGAATTAACCCCATAGGTGAACTAAATCAAGATGTGCTTCTATTTGTGAGGGCTACGTACGCACGAGGTGACGAGAGTCCGTGCGTAGCTACTATTATGCTTAAGTCCGGGTAGTCTTAGACCCAAAAGCATGCTATACTTGTGATATTTGCAACCCTATTGTAGATTTAAATTGCTTAAAACATATCGAACTTGGTAATTGAATTTCTAAAAGGATTAAACTCCGTTT
The DNA here is from genome assembly GCF_001879085.1 of Nicotiana attenuata. Lineage (NCBI taxonomy): Eukaryota > Viridiplantae > Streptophyta > Magnoliopsida > Solanales > Solanaceae > Nicotiana > Nicotiana attenuata. The sequence goes on from NW_017676384.1 coordinate 14,347, forward strand.
TCTTGACCGTTAAAAGAAAAATTTGCCTTTTCCTTGGATAATTGCTTCCTCATGAATTCTTGATTGACTATTTGAATGTGTTTATCTTTGTGGAACGGGCCGAACGCCTCGGCAGATTAAATAGACGCATCTATGATTCGCGCCATTCGATCCTCCGGCAATGCACAGTTTAAATATTATGTTGAATCGGGTTGTACGACCTCGGCATAATTTGCGCATGCTTGTATTGCTTGCCTTGAAATTTATAAATAATGATATTACCTCCCTGGCCTGAGATAAATTTATAAATGTTGAAAAATGAATTTGGAAATCTCCTATTGACATGAGGATTGTTTACTTGCTTCATGATCTTTCTTAAATTCATAGCTGTTTTAATAAAATCCACGACTAATTATATTATTAATACATTACTGTTGGACCACTAGTAAGTGTTGGAGTCGACCTCTCGTCACTACTTCTTCGAGATTAGACTGGATACTTATTGGGTACGCGTTGTTTTCATACTCATACTACACTTGTTGTACATTTTGTTGTACAGGCGCATGTATATCTAGTTGCCTTGTGGGCGCAGCAGCATGGTTGATACGGGGACTTAGGGGAGCTGCATCTTATGAGACGCTCCACAACTAGCAGAGTCTCTTTCTGAGTATTTGTACTTTTCATTCCTGTCCAAATTTGTATTCTGGACAGTTATTGTACTTCATTCTATTTTCTAGTAATTGATCATGTACTTGTGACACCGGGTTCTGGGGTGATTATAGGATTTTCAGTGTTGAAATTGAAAGAAGAAATTATTATTTATTTTGTAAAGTTCATCAGTTACCAGTAAAAATTGAAGGAAACTTTATGATTTCGAAGGTATAAAAAGAATTTAATTAACTATTTAGTGTTGGCTTGTCTGATAATGGTGTACAACGCCATCACGATCTTTAATGAATTTTGGGCGATGACACTACTTGTCTTGAGGTTTTAATGGATTGACTAATTAATACCACCGTCCAATTTTGCTGCTGGCTAATCAATTTTCGAGCACCAAACTGAGCTGGAGCCTCATTGGCGCTCTTTAATAAAGTAGTTTTCGTTATTTAATCGGCGTTAAAAAAACTTAGTTGAAAAGTTAAAAATATATTTAAAGTTTAAGTTGAAAAAGAAATTAAAAGTTAAATAATCAAATTCTCAGTAGGAGGGTTGAATACACATGTTTACTTAAAGTCAACAGAAAAAACCGAAAAGCAAACTTCTACTACTAGAACAATCTAGTGCCAGTCCTTAATTCGCACCTAATATTCTAGCTTCCACTATCTAATGCTAATATTTTACACCAAACATTCTAGCAAACTACCAGTAATTTAGTACTCCACAATCTAATTCTAGTATTTTACACCTAATATTCTAGCTTCCAATCAGCCACAGGAGGAATGGAACTGCACTACTGTTTTTTTCTTTTTAATATTCTAGCTTCCAATCAGCCATAGGAGGAATGGAACTGCACTACTGTTTTTTCTTTTTTAATAGGGGAAAGGTTAGCTTTTGCCTTTGTACTGTTCAACATTATTCAGTTTTGCTTTTCGTTAGCTAGATTTTGGTTAATTCACACCATTATCGTTAGTAAATAGTTTCGTATTTATTTGCTCATGTCACTGATAGAGTTCTAACGTAAATGAATGAACTTCAAGCGCCCAAATTCTTCAGGAAAAAAGGTTCAAGTTTATCCATAACTTTTGACTGGAGGGAGGTAAGGAGTCGAGGAAAAAATGAAAACTTTTTTCTTACGGCAGAGTAAAACTAGATAAAAAATTTAACAATGCCAAAGTTGATCATAGGAGTAAATTTGATCTTTTTTATGATACTATGTATTGGTGTAGTAGTCAATATGCGCATGCATAATTGCAGGCAAAGACAATAGCCAATTAGCTCTGTTAGGCAGCTAAGCTTTGTCCTGTTGGTGTCCTTTGTAACATCATGGATGGGTTAGCCTTATCCACTGTAACTAATAAAGTAGTACCCTCTAGACTCAGTAAGTTATATTACAAGGTGGGAATAAACTAGAAAGTGTTTGATATTTTCATATATTCCTTTACTTTATGCGATTCTCTCATCATTTTCTACTTTCACGCCATTGATATCATATTCCAAAGCTCTTCCTTTTCTTATCTACTACTACTTGTTTAGTGTACTTTTTCTCTCTTCTTCTCTTTTCTTCTCTTACTTAGTACTATTTTTATCTAGCCAAAAGTTGAATACAGTGCTAAAGATCATAAAATATGAATGATTGGGCTGGTCCGATCATAGCTACATCGCTATTTGCATTTCTATCTCCCGGATTACTCTTTCAAATGCCGGGCAAGATTCGGCCAGTTGATTTCTTGAACATGAAGACCAGTTGGATTTCCATATTGGTTCATGCTATCCTCTTTGGTTTGCTTCTCATTCTTTTGCTCGTTGTTCTCAATCTGCATCTCTATGTTTAATTAGCTATAGCTAATACAGCAAATAATATAAGAAGCTAGAACTAAACATGCTCCTTCAATGCTCTACTATTCTGCAACCTGCAGAAGGTTTTCTTTTAATTTGCTATTTTTGTATTCAGTACTTTCAGCAGCATTGATCACTGAAATTTCAATCTAGTACGAGGCCTTTGGTCACTAACTTTTGTTTGCGATTTACTATTCACATATTGTTAATTACATAAGACCCACCACCTTCCCACTGTTTCTGTTTTTTCTCTTCTATATATCACAAGGGGTTTGATTATATTATCAACTACCAAGTCCTTCAAGTAATCAATTATGACAGAGTTCTTTCTCTCGATTTTCAAATGATAGATCCAAAACTTCAAAATCGTAGTATAACGTATATTCTTACCCTGTGCTAGCACCTTGATCTATCTAGTTCTGTTTTGACTAATCACGCAAGTGTAATTATATTCCCTCAAAACAACCGCTAGCTTTATCTGATGTATAGCTAGAGAAGTGAATGTTTCTAGGATTTGAAATGTATACATAATTTACTCCGTACTGTTTTATGAGAAGGGAAAATATGAATAGCCCACTCGGACTGTGCATAATCAACCTCACATGGCGTTAGGGATTTCGTGGCATTGTAATAGTCGGTATAAGAATGATAGAAGAGAAACGTACGTTTTATTAGTATTTAAAATCAAGCAAGACCCCAGAAGGAAATAATTATATACAACAAGAGAGAGGACTTGACATGACAGATCAATAAGTCAATCTTCAGATCATAATAGAGTCGTTAACTAGGACGGAGATTTGAAAATCAAAAAGAGAGGCAAAATATAACATGCATGACAAATAACGACCATCATCCGGAAAAAGAGGAAAATGGATCAGTAAAGTAGTACTACTATATATCAATAAAGAACCTATCACTCTTGCACTCCGGCCTCCAAGTACCTAGTTAGTTGACCTTTATGTTCTTCAATATTTATTTAATAAAGCTTCTAATTACCGGAGGGGAAGACGACCACGATACTTTCCCTCGGACAAGAAAGAAACAAATAGACATCATACTTCAGGATTACCACAGCACTTCTTCACTCATATACGACATAGCAAAGCTATTGGTCAATGTGTCAGGTATCAAATTCTACAGGACTGCCTTCAGCTTCGGAAAGTTTAAATCAATTACTGTATAAAAATTTAGCCATGACAACGGTTACGAATCAAGTGCCAAACCTGATAACACAATCCATTATCTCCCAACACAACTTTTTCATGTCTCGAGATCCACCAAAATAATCACCGCTTAAAGCAGCAAAGAGAAAAAGGGAGGAATCATGATGAACAACATGTGAGAGAGAGAGAGAGAGAGAGAGAGAGACAGCAGAGAGAGAAACTTGCAAGAAAATAACATCAGGAAGCAAGATAGGACTCATTCAATTCCATAAAATTCAAACTGTTGCCAAGTGCATCAATCAATTCACCAAACCATTACGGGAAGACTAGTCTTATACTGACTGTGATATCAAACAGAAGCAATATCTTGCTAGAAGTTATGATCTGACTTGTTTAGTTTTAGACAAACCAATCAAGAAAACATGACCAAGAAACAATTCAACTCAGAACCCTTCATGCGTAATTCAAGCGAAATATGTCGTTGGACACATATAAACTTCCTTGACCTGCTGGTATCAACTGAAACATCTGCAGTCGATGAAAAAATAGACGTATAACATTAGAAATTTGAGATGCATAAACTTTGAAGCATTATATCCAGAAATGCAAATTTCCAGAAACTTAAGACAGAAGTCCTTCAATAATAAAATATTTTCAGACGACAAACTCATCACTGCTGATTTCTTCTGAATGATCAACAAAACAGCAAGCACATCCATGTCTTTGGAAATTAGGAACAGGTGCAAGAGGAAGGAAAATAGAAATAAAAAGTGAAAATCGAGAAAAATCCTTTCTTATCTCCTTAAATATGTAAGCAACGACCAAAACAAAATCTGCCTGCATAATCAGTTTAAAGGACTGTGCCAAACCACCAGTTCAAAGAACGCTTCTGTATTGAACATAGGAGGCTGCTTTTCAATACGAACAAGAGAAAAACAAACAGTTCTTGTTTCGGGAAAGAAAGGAAAAACTCTCCGCAAAAGATAGTTGATTTTGTTTTGTTTCTTCTTATTTATCTTCTTTTCTGTGGGATAAGGTGTGCCAAAGCTAGTTGCTTTTCAAACAAAAAGTGGCAAACCAAGACCAAACAATCAACATTAGATGCGAGTCCAACAAAGTAACTTCGAGAGCAGTCAAAGCACGACACCCTACCATTATTTATAGAATTACTAAGAAGGAACCATAAAGATGATATTCTACAACACATACTGTTGATCGTTTGTTAAGCTATTCACAATAATAGAGATAACAGAAGAAAACCAACTTAATAGTACCCTTTTGTCCTGTTCAGGAATTTTTTTTTTTTAAAAACAGAGCATGGGAAAGTGAAGATCGAAACACCCCTCATAGGCTAGATGTAGAATCCCAATAAACAAAGCACTCTTCAAATAAGGGATAAAAGAAGCTTATTGTACTCGTATTCAGAAGTTCCGCTACACCATTCCGTAATTGCCTCTTTTTATCCTCACAAGCATGTTCACATATACAGACCAATGCTACATGATTTTCAGCATACGTCAGCTAACATCATAATGTCCACACAGCTTCAAATCATCCAATCATCCAAGAGAACCGTCTACCAAATCCAGAAGCATCTGGAATTTAGTGAAGGTGCTCCAACATGGGTTACTTCGAAATGCATCAGAAACATAGTTTGGATTGTTTGGCGAGCTCTGAGTCATGACAAGGGAATTCACAATGTGGACAGCCACGTTATTTAATCGTTTACATCTGATTGATTTTTTTTCCTGAAGTCACTATTTCTGTCCTCGAATAGCGTTTAGCATTTATTTCAAGTTGCAATTTTCCAACTGTTTAGCTGGAAAGTTGCTCCAGCCTATTCAAATAAACCAATTACAGAACCACATCACTCGTTTGCTTTATAAACACACATTTTCTCATTTACATGTTGAAAGAAGTGATTTCAAATACAAAGACAAGAAGAAAGAGCACTTAAACAAACACAAATTCAAATTTAACAAACAATTCAAAAGTTGCTCCAGCCAATCCAAATCAAAATGCTATAGAACCATGCCACTCATTTCTTTTTAAACATATGCTTAGCTAAGTATATGCAAATTCTTTTTTATAATAGTGGTGGTGAGACTCAGATGCAGAAACTCTGCCTGCCCTTGGTACCATATAGAATTGTGTGACCATGTCTAGAGAGAGCACACTTTTATTTACTTAATTATGTCTTCAATAATCATTAGATTCATGTAAAAGGATAGGATTCCAACAAAATGCATCCTTGTTAAGTAACCGATCTAAGATGCTATATAACAAATCAGCGATGAGAAATCAATCACAAATACAGAACTAGAACATAGGAGCAAGCCTCGGTATCGAATTGATGTGCCAAACACAAATTAGGACACGCAAAATTAAACCCTAAAATCGGTTCTGATACAGACAAGCGAATTAACCCTAACCAGACAAATCAGCGATGAGCAATCAATCGCAATACAGAATCGGAACGAAGGAGCAAGCAACAGTACCGAATTAACGCGCCGAACACAAATCAGGACGCGCAAAATTAAACCCGAAAACGGCATCTGATACAGAGATGAGATTTAAACCCTAACCAGCTAGCACATCGCAATGTAACAAATGGAAAGGAATCCAAAAAATTAGCAACAAATACCTGACTGAACTTGAGGGGGTGCTCTTCGCCGGGGATTTGGAGATTACCGCTGACAAAGACAAGCATACCGTTGGCACCAGAGAGCTGGCAATCAGTGGTGCTGATATGGTGCTTGCACTGCTGGAAGGGGAGACTGGTGAGCTTGGCAACGATGTTTTGAGATCCCTGATACTTTTGACCTTCGAAACTCAACATAGAGTTTTCTTGGTAGAGGTTAGCAAGCGCAGCCCGATTGGTATCGAAGGTGGAGTAGTAGTGGTCCACGAATGCTTTAGCGACGCTTTCTGGATCCATTTCCTAATCGGAATAATCGCTCAATCTACAGCACGCTGTAGGCGATGGCTCTCGTTGTTCCTCTCTCCCTGTAGGCGTGTAGCTGCTTGAATATAGGAACCCTTTTTGTCTCTTCAGTGGTTAGAAGGCCTAGGGATATTTTGGTCCAGGGCCCAAAATATTAGGATTGCACTTAACCTCATCAATCAGTGATTCCTATATTTTTCTTTTTTAATTTGTTTCGAAATAAAATCGGAGTAACATTTGCTTGTAAGAAACTCCTCAATCATTAGTTATTATCCTAATGTGAATGTATGAGGCTTTCTGTAGGGATATTTTGTGAAAATTATTGTTATTAATGCGACCTAGTACTAAAAATAAATACCCTACGATTCTGGAAAAAAATGGTGAGTGACAACATAGAGCCTAAAAAGACTAATATTGAGTTAATATTATTTAAAAGAAATAACTTATTGTTTATAAAATATAATGAGTTGTCATTCTTTAGAATATATTTTGTCTTCAACTGTTCCATCCTTATTGCTTTAAGTTTTCTCTTAGCCAATTTAAAGTTACTATACTATAAGTGATTTTACTTTATTTTTTATATCCTAAGAGTTTTGTCTACTTAAAAAATATTTTATTGTACGACACTTAGTTTAACAATAATTGAATTGGATCTTTCGCTATAGCTAATTTTAAAACTTAAATATTTTTTCCTTAATTCTAAAGGAAATAATGTATTTTTCTGCAAATTCTTAGTATTGGTTCATTCTGAGTTTCAATTATGCAATAAAAATTATATTCTTAAAAGGTAAAAATTTATTTGACATTTCACTTTGGATCAGAGAAGGCTTACAACACATAACTCTCCAAGCAACTATTTTGACAATAGTATTTTGGAGCTCATCTTTGTCAAGAAATATGGAAGAATGAGATCATGAAGGTTTGAATGAACTGGCAACTTGCAACTCAAAATCGTCTTTCGTTGATATTCACATGCCGCATATATTTGAATTAAAAGTTATGGCTAATTGCAATACAAGGAAAAACTATATGTGGTTGTTTTTACCAAATAAGCTTGAAATTTAATACAAGAAAAACCTGTATGTGGTTGTTCTTACCAAATAAAATTGAAACTATAATTCTTCTAGCAATAAGTAGGAACGAAACTTTTATTAATTAAGATTGAAATTATAATTCTTCTAGCACTAAGTAGGAACAAAATTTTAATCAAATGTGATTGAAATTATGATTCTTCTGGCATTAAGAATGATCGAAACTTTTTGAAAAACAAAAACGTGTTTAGTTTCAAGGAAAAAGCGTTGAGCAAAGCACAAAACTTACCAAGTATAAGAACTATCATCTCAATTATAATTGATTTTGAATCCCTAAATATTAAAAGTTTTACATAGATCAAACAAGGAAATTTTAATAAGAAATTTTTTATTTGATTTCAAAATCTTAAATATTAGAAAGAAATTATTAAATTACAATCTTGTCCAATGTGAACTCTATTTTCTAAGGGGAAAAAAGCAAACGGCATTTCGCTAAGGGTTTTCGTACTTTTAATATAAAAAATATATAATATAGATTAATTAATGGAATATTTTTTTATCTTACTTGATATAAATGCTTTTTTATTCATAAGGAAACAGAAAATAAAAAATAGATAAAACACTTACCATCATTAATTTAAAAGAAATTTTTTTATACTTTTCGTATGACTTGCATGTCAAAAGTATTTTTTTATTTGTTAAATTTTATGCTCAATCAAAGCACTTTCACGTAAAATGGGGCGGAGTAGTACTCGATAAACTAGAGTGCTATGCTGGAGATGCTAATGATAAGGGCAGCTTTGAAGGTATTAACAATAAAATATTTAGCCTAAATTCTACGCAATAACTCAATAGTTTAATATCATCTTTAGTTGTGTGTGGGTAGATATGTACTATAATATATGTATTAGATCTATTATTTATTTCATCATTGCTTTTCTGAATGGACGAAAATACTGTATAGATTATTCCGTGAAATAACACGCCTATATCTTTATTTTTAAAATTGTTTAAACTATATCTTAAATTTTACAACTTTAGATATGTGGTCGCCTCCTCTTCTTCTTCTTGCGACATGTGCGCCCCTTTCTTCCTCCAATTCTTTTCCTTCTCTTTTCTTCTTTTCTCTCTCAGACACATGAGACTCCATGTAAGTATTATTGATTAAATATCAAATACACAATTCTGCGTTAAGTACGTTATATGATACCCATGTCAGGATCAAAGCCAAATTTTTCCTCTGCACATTGGAGGAGGCACTGAAACTCAGGGCGAGATTAAGAAAGAAATTGGTACGATGTATCGAATTCGGTTTTGCCCCACTTAAACCGCAAAATGTCCTTTTGGTACGTCAATGGAAGTCCATATTCTTCAACATCATAGTCATGCTTCTTACCCATTCTTGAACACCTTTTCATAATTTGCTTCAAAATTGCAGCTTGTGGTAGTAAGTTTGATATTCTGATGGCCATTTTATCTATCTTTTGTTGAAGAAGAAGAAACTAAGACCAATACTTTTGCTTGGAGAGAATGAGATATGCTCTTAAAGAAGTGGTAGTCTTTGGGATATATAGAGGGATATGTCTGAAGCTATTTAAGGAGGAAGACACCGAATTTGTAATCCTTTGTATGATTATTTTGTAGTGTTACAATAAGAAAAATGAAGAAGTTTTCAAGGGATTAGAAAAATTCTTGATCTTTTATCTAATTTGGTTGTGTCCTTCAGCTAATTCCAAGTCTGAAGTTCTTTAGCGGGTCTGAAGTTTGCACTAAAAAAACTGAAGAACTTCAAACTAATTTGTCTGAAGTTTACACTATATACTGAAGTTTTTCCGATTGCCTTTGCAAGTCAGGCAAAACTTCAAGCAAAAATATTTGAGGTTTTGCTTTGAAGGTCACACTTCATGCAAAATATTCTGAAGTTCAAACTTCAGACATAATTTTTTGTTGCTTCAGGCCCTTATGCCTGAAGTTATCCGAAAAGTGAGTAGACTTGCAGTTCTTGTGCAAAGCGAGTATACATTCAATAGTGACATTAAAATTGAATATAGATGCAAATGCCCCCTTTTCCTCGTCGTTCAAAAGAAGAAATAAAATTTGATAAGATTGGATTACACTTTCTGCGAGAAGGAATTTCAAAACAGTTTAGTTTTTCTACTGTTTTTGTCAACATGATCAAAACAAAATATAGCAGGAAAAAAAAATTGATTCCCACTACACAGTACAAATCACCTTGCCCAAGCACCCCTAGGTTTTAGCCTAGAGTTCAATGAAATGGTAAAGAACCCTTAGGGCTCGTTTGGTATGAGGGATAATGAATAATTAATTTCGGGACTAAATTTAAGAAAAGTTTATCCCATATTTGTTTGGTAGAAAATTACGGTATGATTAATTTCAGGATTAATTATCCCTGGATTGTTGTATTTTTATCCCCATGAAAAGGTGGCATAACTAATCTTGAGATAACTAATCCCGGGATAATTATTCCGGGATTACTGGGATAATAATTAATCCGGGATAACTTCTTTCCAACCAAACGACCCCTTAGGCCTTAGGTTTATATTTCACCGGAGGTCAAAAATACTAGGTCATTTTTTCTTATCCGCCCATGTCTTTGGCGGCAACCTAGTAACTAACTATATTGGTGGTAAGCGTATAACAATTGAATTTTGTAAGTGGTTTTAAGGATACGTGGATTAATTTGACACAAAGCGATATATCGAACTATAAATAAAGCAAACAATAATAAAGTGAATTCAAACCGTTTGACTTCAACAATTATAGCCTTGGGAAAGTAGATCTCACCCGAACTGAATGTGATTCAAATGATGTCAAATACAGAAGAACAATAGCTTGCAAAAAGAAAATAATATTATAAAGCTTTGGGATGCGTGTTAGCATGTCTATTACAAAGAATCAGACCCCCTTTATATAGTATGAGAGTCCAGCTTTAGATACAACTCTATAAAAGGTAGGAAATCTCATGATTTGCTAATTAATCGATCTCTCGTTGATACGTGTCGAGATTTTTGCCGTGATATCTGACCGGTTGCGGATATTTCGGTCTTCCGTTATTAGGTACGATAAATGTTCCTCGAGCTTATTCGGAGTCGTGGTCGACTCCGGAGTCATGGGCTCGAAGATCTTGAAGACGTATGTTCTGAGTTCGTACTTTGGTTCGATGGGACCTGGTATCGATCTTCAATCCATCACGTTTCGGTCCCGATCCGTCATGCAATAGATGATCCCGGTTTTGGCCGTATACAGATAGTCCCCTTGTTTTTCGGAGTGAACGCAACAAGAAATGATATAAGACCCTGATCTTGATCTCGATACTTTGCGTAAGAAATGACCAAAATAGATGAAATGTCTCGTCAGTCATGTCTTAATGGCATTAAATGTTTGTCAGTCACTGGTCGGCCACTACAGACTTTGAACCGTCGTTTGAGAATTATAAATACTTCATCCTTCATTCATTCAAACTTTATGTTTAAACCTCTTCTATTCTTGTTCTTAAAATATCTTTGCACTCTTTAACACTTGTACTAGATTTCTTGAGGCTTTTGCGAGAACTTTCGCCTATCTTCATTCCAAAACATTAAGTGTAACCTTTTAACTTCCTCTTCTTCATCTACTCAAAAGAAAAATGGCGAAGACTTCTAAGACAGTTCCATAAAAAGAAACTGCCTCTTCATCACGGTCAGCCGGCGAGGAACCAACGGCGGAACCTTACCCTGAAGTGTTTCTTGACCGGTGCTGATTTCAAGGTCAAAAAAACTTCCTCGGTACCGGGTCTATGCGAGCCGGTCTCAAGATATATATGCTCGATCACCGACAGTCTCCTCTCCAAGGTCAAGGAGGATTGCAACTGGGTTGGTAAGCACGTGGTGGTGCCTACGCCTGAGGAAGCGATTACTACCCACGTGGAGGGGTTTTTAAGTGTTTACACTTATCCCTTCACGTTGGGACCCTTGGACCCGGTCATCATCACCTTCTATAAGAGGTACAAGGTGAACCTCGGTCAAATCCATCCCTCTTTCTAGAGGATAGTAATTCTCCTCCGCTTTTTCGTAAACAAAATCGAGAGGTGTCCCTTCACCCTCTATCATCTCATGCACCTGTACAGTCCCCGAATCTATCGGGGGGGATTAATAAAACTTGCTCATCGGGCTAGTAAGGCCCCATTCTCGAGTATAGACAAGGATCAGGACCGAAGCTGGTTGGGTTGATTCGTTCGAATGAAGACCTCAGACTTAATCCCGGCCGAGGACATGCCATTTCCCGATAAATGGAACATGAAACGTAAGTATAACCTTGATTTAAAGATTTCGTTTATTGTTTTCCTTTTTACTCCCTTCTTATCGATGTTTTGTGGTGCAGCTATTGCTCGGATGTCGGATGCAGTTCCTCGACTCAAGGAGTGGGTCGAGGGCCTTGTGTGATAGAAACCCTATTCCGAGCGCGCGTGGCACGAACTGTCGAAGGGCCGGTGGGAGACCCATTCTCTTGGTAAGTCTCTTTTTCCGAGTTAATAATATTTGATTTTTTCCTCGTGCCGTTGAGTTCTTATTCGTTCCGTTTTCTATGAGGTCTTCCTAAGGATATTTCTATGAGGCCTCCATCTGGTGACGAGGATGTGCCAATCGAGTCCCCTGCTCCGAGGAAAGGTGATGAGACGAAAAGGAATAGGGACCCAAGTTCTCGAGCTCGGAAAAGAAGAAAACAAAAAGAAGCCTAGTGTGTAAATCTAAGGGTAGCACCAGTGCTAGGGCTCCTTCTTCGGACTCACTCCATCGTTTGAAGGATGAGTCAGAAGAAGAAGAAGAAGCCTCCGAACTGGTGGCCCGTGTGCGGTCAGGGATCGAGGTACGAGGGACCCCCGAACCGGTGAGAGATGAAACTGAATTGCCTCGACTCGGGAAGGTCGAGGGTGAGGCCGCCTTGCCTCGAGATAGGGAGGCCGATAACGAGGTCGTAGTCGGTTCTTCCCGGATAGCGGATAATGCTCTGAAGGACGTACTCTGAGTGATAGACCTCTCTGGTTCGCCTTGATTTACTGAGTCTATATTTACCGAGGCTCAGGCGCTGAAAGAACGACCCAATGAAGAGCCACAAGGGGTGGTGGACTCTTTTCATAACTTTTTCGATGGCGTAGACTCTACCGCTACCGAGGATGTCACCGGGTTGGGTGATCTACCAGTGCTGAGGAAGAGTCCATCATCGGGGACGAGTGGATCTTCATGAAGTCCCAAACTAGTCAATCGGTTCCCGGCTCCGAGTGCGAATCCTGGCCGATAGTCGATCGTTATATCCATTCCGGAAGATGTTTGAGTTCTTTCTGCCCCCGTGGGGGTGGCTAGTTACCTCTGATGCTTGATAACAAAGGAGGACCAGGCCAAGATGAATGAGGTAGAAGCGCCCTGCCTGTTCAATGAAGCTCAACAGGAGTTAAATCGGGTAACTTCAGATACTTCTTAATAATTTTTGGTTTATACTTAGATTAGTCTGTAGGTGACCGTAACTCCTTTCTCTGTGTTTGTAGGCCTTGGTACTCCACCATGAGATGCTCCTCCGCCATCGAGAAGAGCTGGACCAGTATGAGGCCGAGATTCGAGGGCTGATTGAGAAAAAAAATACTTACAAGCTTCTCAGTGAGCAAAGAGAAGAGGAGACGAAGGGCCTCCGGGCTGAGTTAGAGGTGGCTCGGAAAGAGCATGTGGATCTGGTTGAGCAGGTAAGAAGATTTTTTACAGTTAGTGATGACGAATCAAACATGGTGACTAACGGTCCAAACCCGCAGGTCCAACAGAAGATCGACAAGATCGGACAGCTCCGGGAAGAGGTGAATGCGGTAAAGGATGAGGCCCAATAATGAAAAAAGAACATGGATCGCCTGGACTCATAAAAGAAGTCCACCCGGACCCAACTAGCTTCGGCTAAAGTTCAGCTCTGAGGTATAAAGGAGAAGTCCTTGGTGCAGGCCAAGAAGATTGGGGATCTTCAATACCAGTTGAATTCGGTCATCTCTGATCGAGAAAATCTGGCCATGGAGCTTGAAGCGGCCAAGTCGAAGCTAAAGCAGTTAAGGTCGATGCCAATAAAATGGTATCCGTTTATAAGGCCGATGCCGAGGCAGCTCAGGTTTGATTTAAAGACATTATCGAACATGCTAAATGGCAATCTTGAAGGAAGGCCCTCGAGGAGATTCACGCTCGGGGTTTCAACCTATTAGCTAAGATCGAAACTGCCAGAGAGCTCGAAGCCGAGGTCAAAAAGTTGTCCTATCCCGAAGACTTGGGAGAGTCCGAGGATGGCAAAGGTCCCGAGGGTAATGATGTTGCCCCCGATGAAGACTAGGCCACTTAGGCCTTTAGTTGTTTTTGTTTTTTGTATTTTTGTTGAGGCTGTTCGGCCTTTGTAAAAAATTTTATCGGGTTGTTTGGCTCTTGTAAAAAGAACTTTGTTATGAATATAAGGCTTTTCCTTTCAACAGCTTTCGATTCACTTTGCCTTATGTACTTATATTTGCAAAGATCTAAATGCCTTAGGTTTTGTTCAGAAACTCGAAGAAACCTTGCCTTCAACTTTATTTCGTTTTAGGGCATCGTGGGGGTTCGGTGTGACCAAAAGTTTTCTTTCCCCCAAATACTTAGACTATTTATGTCATAGTCTGCCGAAGGTAGCCTCTAGAACCAGTTTAGAAATTTTAAGGCCTTGTTGTCTTTGTTACGGATCCTCGAACATCTCCGATCTATTTTAATTTGGCTGTAGCCTTTTAGTTCGGGTGTCGCTCAGTGGGCTTGCTTTCCCGTGTTATCCGGGCTTGTCTAAGATAACAGTCCCCCAGTGGGGATGGTCGTGGCCTTTGAAATTCGAGGGTTGCCTAATAGGTCTTATACCCCCAGGTCTAATAGCTTGGACCGTTCGAGTTTGTTTTCGCACGGTAGTCCCCGAGTGAAAGAGTGATTGTTCGATCTCAGGTTAAAGTGGTCCTTAGGCTCGTTACCTTTAGGGGATCGGAAGTAGGGAATTCCTTAAGAAATGTAAATAAGAAAGTTTAAAAGATAATATGATTGCAAGGAAGATACTTCTCTTCTGTTTTAATTTGGCCGTAGCCTTTTAGTTCTGGTGTCGCTCAGTGGCCTTCCTTTCTCGAGTTATCCGAGATTTCCTAAGATAACAGTCCCCGAGCAGGGATGGCCATGGCCTTAAAATTCGGGGGTTGCCTTATAGGTCTTATGCTTCCGAGGTCTAATAGCTTGGACCGTTTGATTTTGTTTTGGGACGGCAGTCCCCGAGTGAGAGAGTGATTGTTCAATCTAAGGTTAAAGCGACCCTTAGGCTCGTTACCTTTAGGGGTTCGAAAGCAAGGAATTCCTTAAGAAATGTAAATAAGAAAATTTAAAAGACAAAGATGATTGCAAGGAAGATACTTCTCTTTATTCTTGTGTAAAACAGTTATACATGCGTACATAATTTATGCTAGGGCTCGAGCAATCTATGCGGACATGGTTCGTTTAAAACTTTGGCCCTTATAATAAATCCTATCGATCGATACCCTTCAGTTACAAAGTTTCTTTCCTTGCTAAAGTCGATATCCAAGGGTAATGCCCCCAGTATTCGAGGCTAATTGTAGAGAAGCCTCAAATACTGGTAATGTGATCTTCGACACCGATTCATGATCGGTCTTTGATTCTAAGTTAGCACGATCCACTGTTGCCTCGTTAAAAACCTTGCCGGAAAACCCATTTGGGGCAAAACCGGCTCAAGGGAAAAAGAGTGCAACGCGTGCTTTCAGACCTAAAACTTTGTACTGCTCCTTGTCGGTCACCTGCAAGTGTTTAGTCCGAAATATAAATAAAATAAAATGAATGGGGTTGTATCTTAGTAGTAATTTCATCTTAGGTGAGTGTTGGCCCAAGTAAAGGTTAGTTTTGAAGACTGACAAAGGAACTCAGACATGAACCAGGTCCATCCAGTGGTCCATCCCTCAGGTTCACAAAAACGGGCAGATTCAAGCATGTGGGATGCACGTGAAGGAGATAAGCTTAACTTGGTGTATTTAATATCTCCTGATCGAAAAGGTTGCATAATTGATAAGGAGAAGGAGTCCTTAATCAAAGAGAACACAATTCAAGATAGGGAAGGAGATTGAAGTTGAAATCAACTAGAACTCTTCCACCAAGGAAGAGTTGCATCAGAACTCTAGTTATTTCCTCATCTACTAACTCTATAAATTACAGGATGTTCTCACATTACAGGTGTTGCACAAAAACGCAGAAGTTAAACATGAATTGGGAGCAAAATAGCAAGGCTTTTTACAAGCAGTTCATGTGTGATTCAAGTGTGCAAACCAGAAGCTACAAAAACCAGATTGAAGAACCAGCTCCATAAAGAGTTTTATGTGTCTTTCTTTATTTCTAGTTCAATTGTAGTAGGTGTTTCATATTGTACCTTTCAGCTTTATCTAGAAGCAATTGTAATAGGTATTTTGAGTATTCAAGTTAGAGTTAACTTGAAGTTGTCGCAGCAGTTAGAGGCTGGTTGCTACAACGGGATTAGAGTTAATCCTTAGGTTTACAAAGAGTTTTGTAAATGCAGTTTTGGCTCAGTGATTTTAGTGGAAGTTTGGGAAAATCCTACTGAGTAGTAGGTCTTGGTTTTTTCACCTTTTGAGCCAGGTGTTTTCCACGTAAAAATCTTTGTGTTCGTTATTTTATGTACTTTTAATTCCACAAACAGCAGTCGTTAGTACACCTAGAAGAACCAGGTCCTTCCAGAAGCAGTTTAAGCAAAAATTGGGTACCACACAAATCACCCTCCCCCCCCTTGTGTGGCATTGACGTTTAGAACATCAATTGGTATCAGAGCAGGTTATCCTTGAAGAAGCTAACACCTTAGGAAAAGATCAACATGAGTGCACCACCTGGGAACTGGGAAGGGCAATCCACTATTAGGCCTCCACTTTTCAATGGTCAGTACTATTCTTGGTGGAAGAACAGGATGGGGGATCACATCATAGGAGAAGACTATGAACTCTGGACTTAGTCACTGATGGTCCTCTAGCAACTACAAAGAAGAATGCTGAAGGAGTGGATGTGCCAAAAACTAGAGCTGACTGCACTGCTGAGGATTTAAGAAAATGGGAGAAAAATGCTAAGGTCAAGAAATGGCTTGTGTGTGGACTTGGTCCAGATGAGTACAGTAGAATTCAAAGTTGTACCACTGCTAAGGAAATCTGGGATACTTTGCAAGTTGCACATGAAGGAACACCTCAAGTGAAGAGGTCCAGAGGAACACTGCTGTATTCTCAATATGAGAATTTTACCATGAAGGAAGGGGAAACCATCCAAGAGATGTATACAAGGTTCACCACACTGACAAATGAACTTAAGTCTCTTGGAAAGGTTATTCTTAAAGAAGACAAAGTTGAGAAGATTTTGACAAGGGTACTGCCAATCTCTTGGGAAAGCAAAATCACAGCTATTCAGGAATCAAAGAACATTGCCACTCTCAAGTTGGATGAGCTAATTGGAAATCTCACTGCCTATGAGCTTAGAAGGCAAACCATGAAGATGGATGCACCTAAGAAGGAAAGGAGCCTGGCATTCAGAATCACTGAAGGTGCTGATCTAGATGAGGATGAAATGACCATGATCACAAAGGATTTTAAGAAGTACCTAATAAGAGAAAATGGTCCTTCAAGAAATGGAAGCTACAACAAACCAAGGGTTCCTGAAAAACAAACCAATGAGGGGTGCTACAAGTGTGGGAAGACTGATCACCACATCAAAAATTGCCCTCAATGGGAAATTGAATGGAAGAAGGAAAGAGCTGAACGAAGGAACAGGAAGAAGGAATAGGTTCATTCCAAGAAGAACAAAGGATCAACAAAGGCTATGGTTGCTGCTTGGGGTGAAAGCTCAGATGATGACTCAGAAGACGAAGATGGAGATGAACACGCACTTATGGCAATTGGGAAATCCGATGAGGAATCTGAGGTAAGTATAATTCATCTCAAAGACAAGATTAAGTTTTTGTCTAAAGAAAGTCTATCTGAATTACTTCTAGATTTCATTGATGAATTTGAAGTTATAAACAACGAAAAGGAACAGCTGTCTAAGGAGTGTGTGATTCTGAAAGCTAAGTGCAAAAACCTGGAACTTAGGGCTAATGAGAGTGATAGTAAAAATGCTGAGTTGAAGAACCAGGTTCATGAACTTGACACCACAGTCCTAGAGCTTACATCTGAAAATCTAAATTTGAAATTAGGAACTGGTAAAAAGAAATCTGATCACACACAACTCACTTTAGAAGAAAATGTAGGAAAAATGAAAGATGAGCTGTACAAAAGAGATGAGCAGATTAAAGTCCTAAAAGAAGATCTAGGAAAGGTGAAACATGAATTAAACAGAACTTGCAAATGGAACAAGGCCTCTGATGCACTCTCTTGGTTGGAAGAGCATCACAGTAGCAACAAAAGAGGACTTGGCTATGGGACTCAAGCACCAAAGTGGGACCCTAAAAGCAAACACCTCACACTTCCTGAAAACAAAATTTGCACACACAGTGGTAAAACTGGTCACTATAAATCTGAATGTATTGCAAAAGAAAAGGCAAGTAAAAAGAATAAAGAATTTTTTCAAGGGAAAAATAGGCTGCCAGGTTGGGCTAAAAAGAATCTGATTCACCCTTTTGCCTATAGAAAGGGACCCAAACTAGTTTGGGTTCCTAAGACTAACCCCTGATTTCCTTTTGCGGGTCCAAGTGAAGGGGAGCAGCCTAATATGGTACATTGATAGTGGCTGCTCAAAGCATATGATAGGAAGCAAGAACCAGTTCCTTTCACTTGAGAACCTTAAAGGAGGTAATCCTTTGGAAATGGGAAGAAAGATGAGATCATTGGGGTTGGAAAGGTAGGTAAGACTGATTCTCACTCTATTGAGAATGTCTACTTGATAGATGGCCTAAAGTACAGTCTAATCAGTGTAGCACAATTATATGACAGAGGTTACTTGGTAGCATTCACCACTACCAAATGGTTTGTGATTAAAATTACCAGTGACAAGATTATTTTGCAGGGAAAAAGAGCAAACAATACATACATTGTAGATTTGTCCACACTTTCAGAAAATGAACTGACTTGCTTAAGTGTGTTGGACAATGATCCCCTCCTTTGGCACAAGAGACTTGGACATGCAAGTCTGAGTCAACTCAACAAATTAGTCTCCAAGGACCTGGTGATAGGGCTGCCTAACATCAAGTTCAAGGAAGACAAAGTTTGTGAGGCTTGTGCAAGGGGGAAGCAGGTAAGATCCTCTTTTAAATGCAAGAAAGTGGTAAGTACCACCAGAACGATGGAACTGGTCCATATGGATCTCTGTGGTCCAATGAGAATATTAAGCAGAGGTGGTAAAAGACATGTGATGGTGCTTGTTGATGATTACTCTAGGTTTACTTGGACATTGTTTTTAACATCTAAAGATGAAGCATTTGGCATGTTTACTTCTTTTGTTAGAAAAACTCAGAAACAACTAGGTAATCAACCTGCATCAATTAGGTCTGATCATGGAACTGAATTTGAAAATGCTAAGTTTGCTGAATTTTTGCATGCTACATCATAAATAGTTGCATGACTAGACCTCTTGTTAAGAAGATTCCCTATGAGTCACTTAAAGGGAGAAAGCTAAATATATCCCATCTTAGGGCATTTAGATGCAAGTGCTTTGTGCACAATAATGGCAAAGACTCCCTAGGTAAGTATGATCCCAGAAGTGATGAGGGAGTATTCTTGGGATATTCTTCACATAGTAAAGCTTATAAGATATAGAGTAAAAGAACTATGTGTGTAGAAAAAATGTATATGTTATTTAAAACTAACATTCTTTCTGAGAGGCAGGAATAAGAAAATGAAGAGATTGGGCTGATAAGAAATTCAAATGGTGAAATCACAGTCCAGACTGAAGCTGCACCAGAAGAAGGAACAGGTGATGGAACAGGTTCTTCTACCCAGGGCAACATGACAGGGGGAACTGACTAGAGAGGAACTGATCCTCTAACCTCGAGGGAACCTGTCCATGAACCTATTCCCCAGTAACAAAACCAGGAAGGAACATCCAAAGAAATTGACACTCCTATTGCAACATCCACGAAATTGGATATAGATGAACCTGGTTCATCTGTTGATAAGAAGTTGTATAGGGGAATGATTGGTTCTCTTTTATATCTCACTACTAGCAGACCTGACATTGTGTGCAGTGTAGGTCTTTGTGCTCGATTTCAGGTTTTCTAGTTGATAGGAAGAGCAACCCAGGTATGGCACACTTCCTTGGTTCATGTCTTGTGTCGTGGGCTACCAAAAAACAAAATTCAATGGCCTTATCTACTGCTAAAGCTGAGTATGTTGCTGCTGCTTCATGTTGTGCTCAATTGTTGTGGATCAAACAACCATTACTGAACTTTGGAATCGATGTTGGTTGCATCCTTATATTTTTTGTGATAACACTAGTGCTATTAGTATGACAAAGAAACCAGTTCATCATAAGAGAACTAAGCACATAGTGTTAGGCGCCATTTTTGAGGGATAACTATGAGAAAAGCTTGATCACTGTGGAGTTTTGTGCTACTAACAAGCAAATTGCTGACATCTTCACAATAGCCTTAAGTAGAGATCACTTTGACAGGAACAGGTTGGAATTAGGGATGATTAAGATCACCTAAAAGGACCAGTTCAAGGTTAAACGAAAAAAAAAG
>NW_017676384.1:45046-45992 GCF_001879085.1 Nicotiana attenuata
CATCCGTCAATGTGCGGTTACCTATTTGTTAAATGCCCTAACCGCTAACAAGTTGTTGTTGATGAGTCCAGGCAGGTGATAAGCTGACTGGCATTCTGGCAACCCACTCTTACAACACACGCTCCAAAGACAAGTCGAAAATGGCCAATCAAGATCTAGAAGCAAGCATCGTTGACCCATCCAGAGAAGAGGAGGCAATGGATGTGAATACAATGAGAGAGGAGATGTATAAGTTAAAGCAGCAGATGGCCGAAATGTACCAGGCTTGGTCGAAGGGACATCCCCCACCAGCCTATCCTGCCAATCCCAATTATCTCCCACCACCCACTCAACCCCAAGATCCTCCCGCAACGAACTCATATCCTGCTCTTCCTACTCACCAGCAATATTACGGAACCACTTCTCAGGCACCACCACTGCCACCCTCCAAGCCAATTCCACCACCACCCATCGCCCCAGTATTCGTGGCTCCTCTACCCACCGCATTACATAGGTCCTCAAGCGAACCTCTGTTCCAAACCCAGGAAAATCATTATTACCCGCCCGAACCCACCTTCAAACCTCCAGAACCATACTCCTACACTCCCCATTTTAATCTCTCAGCTGAAGAAGAGAAACCTCCCAAAAACCCGGAACAAGAAGAGATGATACGAAAGGTCAAAAGTTTAGAGCAGTCCTTCAGAAACATGCAAGGTCTCGGGGGTCAAGTAAGTGTGGCCTACAAGGACTTGTGCTTGTTTCCTGACGTCCAATTGCCAGTGGGATTCAAACTACCCAAGTTCGACTTATATGACGGCCACGGCGATCCGGTGGCCCACCTGGAGGGGTTTCTGCAGCAAGATGAGGGGGGCTGGAGGAAAGAATGAGCTATTAATGGCCTACTTTAGTCAAAGCTTAAGTGGAGCGGCGTTGGAATGGTACACTAGACAAGATCATGCTCGGTGGT
>NW_017676385.1:0-45966 GCF_001879085.1 Nicotiana attenuata
TCTGTACTTCTTTTTCTGCTTTCAATTGCATCCCTTGGCTAAAATCAACCACAAAATCAGCTAATACTTGTGATTTTATAGCAGTTCTGGGTTGGTATGTGATTACATATTCACTTAACTCTATAGCCCATTTAGCCAACCTACCTGATAACTCATGCTTATGTAATATATTTCGTAAAGGATATGCGGTAACTACAGCAATTGGATGATACTGAAAATAAGGTCTCAATTTCATAGATGCTATGATTAATGCAAGAGCAAGCTTTTCTAATTGAGGATACCTTGTCTCCGCATCTAACAGAGATTTACTAACATAATAGATAGGGGATTGTTTACCTTGTTCTTCCCAAACCAAAACAACACTTACCGCTACTTCTGAAACAGCAAGGTAAATGAGTAGTCTTTCCCCAGCCTTTGGTTTTGCGAGCAAAGGTGGATTTGACAAGTATGCTTTCAAATCTCTGAGTGCCTGTTGACATTCTTCATTCCATTCGAATGATCCTGCTTTTTAAGGGCTGAGAAGAATCTAAAGCATTTCTCTGATGATTTAGAAATAAATCTTCCCAAAGCTGCAATCCTCCCTGTTAGTCTTTGAACTTCTTTCTTGAAAGTACATCAGGGATTCCTCAATGGCCTTAATCTGTGCAGGATTTACCTCAATACCACGGATAGAAACAAGAAAACCCAAAAACTTACCTGATGCAACACCAAATGCACATTTTTCGGGGTTTAATTTCATATTAAATTTTTGCAAAATCTTAAACGTTTCAAACAGATGCGATATATGATCTACTGTATGTTGTGTTTTAACGAGCATATCATCTATATAAACCTCCATACTTTTTCCCAAATGTTCTTGAAACATTTTGGTAACTAACCTTTGATACGTTGCTCCTGCATTCTTTAAACCAAAAGGCATTACCTTATAGCAATAAGTCCCCCTGTCTGATATGAATGATGTTTTTTCTTCATCGTCTGGATCCATTTTAATCTGATTATAACCTGAATATGCATCTAAAAAACTTAACAATTCGTGCCCTGCAGTAGCATCAATTAGTTGATCTATATGAGGTAATGGAAAAGAATCTTTAGGACAAGCTTTGTTAAGGTTCTGTATAATCTACACAAACTCGCCATTTACCATTCTTTTTAGGTACCACGACAGTGTTAGCTAGCCATTCAGGATACTTTACCTCACGAATAGACCCATTCTTTAATAATTTGTTCACCTCATCCTGAATCACCTGATTTTTAAAAGCGCCTTGCTTTCTTTTCTTCTGTTTGACAGGTGGGTGAGATGGATCTTCATTTAATTTGTGAGTCATTACCTCCGGTGGTATACCTGTCATATCAGAATGGGACCAAGCAAAACAATCTGCGTTAGCTTTTAAAAATTCAATCAACTTACGTTTCATCTCTGGGCTAAGATTGGCGCCTATGTATACTTTTCTTTCTGGCCAGTGTACAAATAAAACCACTGCTTCCAGCTCTTCTATTGTAGTTTTGATGTTTTCATTTTCTTCTGGCTCTTGAATGAAATCAGGTCTTGAATCCATGTCTATTTGCCCTGAATCAGCTGAGGTTGATGTTGTGTTATCCTCAACTGGACTCTGTAATTGCTATTTCTCTTCACCTTTCTCATTTGAATTCACCACGGAGTTGATGCTCCTGGATGTTTGTTGGTCTCCCCTAATTTGACATATTCCCCATGGTGCTGGAAATTTAATAACTTGATGCAAAGTTGATGGAACAGCATCCATATCGTGGATCCATGGCCTACCAAGAATTATATTGTAAGCCATTTCCATTTTTACTACTTGAAATTTTGTATCCTTGACAACACCTTCCGCAAATGTAGTAAGCATCACTTCCCCTTTTGTTACCACACTAGAATTGTCGAAACCTGACAAAGTATGCGCTTTTGGCACCAATTTCTCTTCTGCTTGCATCTCACGTAGCACTCATAACAAAATAAGGTTCACGGAACTACCTGGATCAATTAAAACCTGTTTGACGTTAGTATCATGTACGAGTAAAGATATTACCAGTGCGTCGTTATGTGGAGTCAATAAACCCTCAGCATCTACATCATCAAACGTAATATTTTCTTCTTCTAACACATGCCGCAGCCGCTTCCCGTGGGTAATTGTAACTTTTGAAATTTTGTTAGCTGCGGTATATGATACAGCATTGATGTCTTCGCCCCCGCTTATAACGTTAACTGTTCTTTTGGGAGAAGGTGGTTTTGGTGGCTCCTGCCTGTTTTTCATGTATGCCTGTTTACCTTTCTCACTGAATAACTCAGTAAGATACCCTTGTTTTAGCAAATGATCAACTTCTCCCTGCAAAAATCTGCAATCTGCTGTTTTGTGTCCATGATCGTTGTGGAATTCACACCAATGATCGGGGTTTCGCCTGTTTGGATTTGATCTCATCTCCTTTGGCCATCGTACCTTATCTCCCATACTTCTTAAAACAGCTACGAGTTCAGAAGTGCTTACGTTAAAATTGTAACCACCAAACCTTGCCTTTAGACTTCCATCATCGTCTCGTGATCCGTGTGTGTTTCGATCATTCCCAAATCTTGAGGTCGAGCCTGATTCTTTATTCCTTGATCTATGATCGTACCTCTGATTGTCTGGCTTTGATCGTGAGTCTCTTCCCGCAGGTCCCATATATGGCTCGTACCTGTTTCTACCAGATCTTTTTTCATTTTCTGCACGCCTTGAGCTTACTTTTTCTTCTTTTTTATGTCGTGAAATAATATCTTCTTCAATCCTCATCTTCGTACTGTATCTGTTGTAAATGTCATTCCATGTTGTTGCTGGGAATTCTCGAAAGCTTTCCTTGAGTCGCCTCGTAGCTTCTGAACTCTTCTCATTCAAATTGCTTGCAAAAGCTATGGCTGCCCAATTGTCAGGTACCCGTGGCAATGTCATTCTTTCCCGTTGGAATCTGTCCACGAATTCTCTCAGTAGCTCTGAGTCCCCTTGCTTGATCTTGAATATATCTTCCATTCTTTTTTCAACTTTTTGAGCTCCCGAGTGTGCTTTGATAAAAGAATCTGCAAGCTCAGCAAAAGAATTTATAGAATTTTCAGGTAAAAGAGAATACCATGTTAACGCTCCTTTGGTGAGCGTTTCACCGAATTTTTTGACCAAGACTGATTCAATCTCCTGCTTAGTCAGGTCGTTGCCCTTGACGCCTGTTGTAAATGCAGTAACGTGATCTCGCGGGTCCGTTGTCCCATCATACTTTGGAATATCAGGCATCTTGAACTTCTTTGGAATTGGGAGAGGGGCGGCACTTGGCTTCCAGGGCTGTTGAGAATACTTATCCATATCTACCCCTTTGATCACGGGCGGTACCCCGGGTATTTGCTCTATGCGGTCACCTTGCTCCTTGAGCTGTTTCTGCAATGTTAGTACTAGACTTTGTAAATCAGAATTAACGGGATTACCTGGTTCTCCCTCCTGTGTTTCACTGGGGGTTCCACCGCTACCTGAATTAACCAGTCCAGAACGAGGATTCTCCAAAGTATTGTTATTCGGAGTAGGTGTGGGCGGAGCAGCAGGTAATTGACTAACAAAAGCTTGTAAAGCCTTGTTGACCTGAGTAGCGATAAGTTTTTGTAAAGCTTCATCCATAGATTTAGCATTTTCAAATTGAGCTTATCCATCTGTGTGAGATCCCTCAGGGGTTCCTTTACGAGATCATCGTGGAGAACCTTGTGGAGAAGGAACTAATGCATTATTGTCTCGCAGATCTCCCTGAAGTTGTTGGTTTGTCTGGTTTTCTTGGTTTCCTTGGATGTTGTCATTGTTGTTCGACATAGTTGACGCAAGAAAGAGAATCGAGTTAAGATATAACTGATTATCAGATTCCCGGTTACGGAACCAATTTGTTTAACCAAAAAATGGAATTTCAGTCAAAGCTAGAATTTAGAAGAACTCGGGTTACTAATAATCAAGAAAATGTAGAGAAAAGAAGTAATTAAGGAGAGTAAAATGATAATCAAGAGAAAATAAATCAATATATTATTCCCCAATGTTTCGTGTCTACAACTGATCGTATATCTCCCTTTTTATAGCTACTTTTGAAGATATCCGTTTTATTCAATTATAATGAGGCTATTATGAGACATTAAATGTATTAAATGCTCCGTTACACAATCATTACATAAGAAATATATTCTCTAACGTATTCAGTATTTAATGCCCATTAAATGTCGCATCTACACTCCTTTATATGGCCAGATTCATTCCTTTTGATTCTCGGATATAAATGGCTTAAATAGGTACGGGCGCTATGTTACTTAACTGATGTCCCGTGCCTCTTCATCTTTCTTTACTCGTATTTGTTGTAACCCCTGTCTCGTGACTAATCATGATTCTTTGACCATTTGACCAATCCATGTGTCTTGACACGTCACCTTTATATAAATAAAATTTCCCCAATACAGGGGCGTGACCAAGCTTGGTATCAGAGCACTAGGTTCAAGAGTCCTAGGGAGTCTATGAAGCCGTGTCTAGTGGAGTTCCCTTTATATGTGTGTGCCGGCCACTCATATAAACGGTTAACTACCAAGACATCCAGGATTGTCTCATTTCTTTCTACTCTAAATCGTGCTATGAAGCCTAGAGCAATAGTTAACCTTCTCTTCCTATCGAATTCCAAACGTATTGGATGCCCAAGCGACGCGCAAGAGAAACCTAAAGTCCTAGAGAGGATAATTGCCCATTGAGGTATAATTATGGAGTACAACTTGGTAACTATGAGACTTGAGAGGACGTTAAAAGTGTGATGCAATGGATAGTAGTACATATTATAGCATAACTTTATCAGAAAGTACAAAAGGAGTTATTACGTTTTATGGTCATCAGTACTCAGCTACCAGTTATACAGTCTTTCAGTTAGCATGTTTATGGTTATTCAGTATGCCAGTTATTAGTTATTCAGCTACCAGATCTCCAATTTTCAGTGTATCAAAATTTCTATAGACTTGTGAGTATACAGTGATGCATATGGATACTCAAAGAGAATGTAAGTAACAGTGATTATAGCAAAATCTTTGCATGTTTTAGGGATTAAGACCCAAGACTCACTGGATGGTGCATAAAGTGATTTATCAGATATGTATGGCAGTGTATCCGTATGTCAGACCCCACGGTGTATCAGGTTAAGAATTCAACCGCAGCGGGCATAGGATTGATCATTATAGTTTTGGACAAAAAAGAGCCTAAGGGAAATATAGCTAAGAATAATATGATGTACGAAATGAGAACCAAGAGCAGGCAACATTGAATTTTAGGTAATGCTTTTATGTCGTTTAGATTTATTCAAATCAGAACTAGAAAATACCATGTTAGTGAATTTATATACGAAATGGCTATTATTATGAGATAAAAGATATGACAGTTCCCCTTGATATGACTATGTGTTTAGGTTGGAGGTTTATAGTCTGAAGTGATTTTGAAGTGTATAGAAAGTTTGGGGTTAGATATTCCAATTTTGTTTAAGACAGATGAACTTTCCCTAAGTGCAATCCATGTGCAGAGTTCAAAAAGAATGATAGTGCACAGCAAAAGAATATGGTCAGATGATGAGGGCAGTTAGGAGTAACCTTATGCTTCATTTTAGTTATTCAGAGCAGGAGAAGAAAATATGACGCTAGCAGGTGGTTAGAAAAAGGATATTAAGTAAGTGTTGAGTAGATACAACAAATTAGCAATTTCAGCAGAGCTAGTAGAGGTACAATTTGATTCACTTAGCCAGGTTATCTCTAGTGAGCGGATGGCAGTTTGAAATACCAAACGCATATGCTAGAACCCAAAGAGTTAAAGTTAAACTCGAAGTACAATGGCAGTGGGAAAAAATCACCTAGGCAGTAAGAGAGAAAACTATAGAAGAATAGCCTTTAGGAATTTTCGTAATATGGTTTCTCCAGGATTGACAGTGTGAGTAGAGTTAAACCATTAAGATTGTGTATGATAGTTGTGAATACATTAACTTTCCGTTAAGTGAATAATTTCGCTTTTCCTAGTAAGAAAGATTTCTCAGAGGTAAGTTAGGAGATGAGTCGTCATTAATGTAAAGTGCAAAGAGTTGCAGAAGATAAAAAAAGTTGTTAGGATCCCAACAAAAAAAAAATGGAAGGACCCGCAAGTATAAGACCTTTGGTCTAAGGGGTGATGTGAAAATTTTCAGTAAGTCCAGTTAGAGATTTGAAACCCGAATAGTTAGCCTAGGGTATGAAAAAGAAAATCAGTTCGGTAATGAGGGAAAATTGTATAATTACCACACGGATTATGTCTAGCATGTGTAAGAAACACAAAGTGAGTAGAATGATCACCGAGCTTAGTTATTGATGATAAAGTAATCACAGAAAAGCTATAAAATCATGCCTTTTTATGTGGTATGAGGGTAGTGCCATTGTACGGGACTTTAAAATTTAGAGTACATGTCAAAGACTTAGTTCACAATAATATTATAAGTGTTTTCAGGAGGTGCTTAAGAAGATAAAGTGTGGGAAGTATAACTCATGATTGAGGTAGATAAGAGAACTCTGGTGAAAGGAGTTCACCAGCCAAGATAGGAGTTCGACTTCGGACTTCGAAGATGACGGAGTTGTTGTCTAGATCAGAACTTGTCACCCTTAGTAGCCATAGAGAAGGAGAAACAATTTGATGATCCCTACGTGTTACAGTTGAAAGAGGAGATTCACAAGTATAAGACGGTGGCTTTTGAATAAGGGGGGAGATGATGGTACTTTGAGGTACCACGACAAATTGTGTGTCCCAGACATAGATGGACGTAGAGAGGGAAGATCATGTTAGAAGCCCATAATTCTAGGTATTCTGTCCATCTAGGTTCCCAAATATGCATCATGACCAAGGAGATTTATTGGTTGAACGACATGAAAAAGAACGTCGTAGACTTTATGGCCAGGCAGAGCATTTTATTTAAACAGTTGAGGATATGTCCTTGATGTTAAAAGTAATTGGGATGATCACATACCTCTCATTGACCTTGCTAACAATAACACCTACCATTTCAGTACCAAGATGGCACCGTGCGAAACTCTGTATGGGAGAAGGTGTAGATCTCCAATTGGTTGGTTCAGGTTGGTGATTGGGTGTTTCTGAAAGTTTCGCCTATGAAAGGCATTATGAGATTTGGGAAGAAGGGAAAGCATAGTCCCTACTATATTGGGTCATATAGAATCTTGCGAATGAGCGGTCAATTAGCTTATGATTTGGAGTTGCCACCAGAAATATTGGTGGTACAACCAGTATTTCACGTGTCATGTTATAACATTCAAGTTTTCAGTACTCAGATACCCATGTCAGTTCAATACTCAAATATTCAAGTCAGTTCAATACTCAGCTACTCATGTTAGTCCAATACTTAGATATTCATGCCAACTTAGTACTCTGATATTGATGTTAGTTCAATTCTCAAATATCCGTGCCAGTTCAATATTCGAATATCCATGTTAGTTCTGTATTCATGTATCCATGGCAGACCAATATTCAGTCAATGCAGCAGTCATTAAGTTCAGCATATCAACAGTTCAATAATCATGTATTCATTCAGTTTAGTATGCAAGTGTTAATGAAAGTTCATGTTTGCACCAGACTCGTTTAAGGTCCAGAGTTAGTAGAAGTTACAGTCAAGACAATCATTCGAGGACGAATGATCCCAAGGGGGAGATAATGTAATATCCCGTACATTCAGACTAGGTGTGGACATATTAAATGGGTATTAATTTGATATTGTATACATGTGAAGTCCCATCGGGATGATTATAGGTGAAAATAGTTGTTTTGGAATCAAGACGGAGAGTGAGGTGCATAAGATTTGACAAAATCGACTAAGTTTGCAAAAGGTCTATCTTCCATCAAGTTTTAGTGAAAATTTGTAAGGAATTGGGGAAAGCTCAAAGCATGAATGTTGTAGGCCTTCGAGATAGCTTTCCAACAATATATTATGGAGCCCGAACGGATCTCTGTGCAAAAAGTTATGTGTGTTTTACAGAATAGTATGCGATATGCGCGCCAGTAGCGCGCCCATTAGCGCGGCCGCGCTAATTTTGAGGCAGTGTTACTGCCATTTAGCGCGGTCAGTAGCACGGGCAAGCCTCCAGTAGCGCGGGCACGCTAGTGGGGGTCGTTTTAAAGATATATTTCATCCCCCACAGCCTCAAAACATAAAAACTTGCTCTAGAAGGGAAAGCTCTCAAAAACCCAACTCCTTAAGGGTCCCTTCACCACCCAAGGTAAGTTCTCATGGTGATTCTATGTTTATTTCAATTCCCCAACATCCTATTAACATGGGTAAACCCTTCATATCATTAGACATTCGATGGGGACACCATTGTTGAGAGAAGAAACCCTAGAACTCAAATTCAAGAAGATTGAACATCAAAAAGGTAATATCTTCACCCTCTAGTTGATTCTATCATTGAATTAATGATTATAGACTCTATTTCATGAGATATGAGTTGATGGGTGTGATATAAAAGTATGAACGGTGATAGGTTTGGGTTGTTGATTGGTTATTATTGGTTATGGGTGTTGATTACCTTATGGGTGATAAAGAATAATATTGGTTAAAACCATTTGAGACTTTAGAATTTATCTAAGAGCAAGAGAATGGATTATTGGGTGTAGAAACACCATTAATAAGGGCTATGAAGCTTTATGCCACCAAGTGTTTGATAAAATGCCTAAGTGACCAAAACATGAGTATTATTGCTAATATGGAATCACTTTGACTTGTATTGATATAGATTGAAGTTGAACGGGTTGGCGAATGTTGTATTACGCTCAAGAGCAGGAAGTTAAGGTATGTGAGGCTAACTCTCTATGTTTGGGAATGTTAATGATTCTTCCTACACTACGTTTCTTTTACGACGTTACCAATTGCCTCAGAAATATAGTTAAGCCTAACTCCTTTAATAGTTGCAGAACTTCTATTCTCTAGCTTCATAACTCGTTCATGACTTTCATTCTGAACGTTGTGAGCTCAGTGCGTATTCAATATAGACTTGGGTTTGATTCCTCCGAGTCTTAGTATAGATTACTCAGTATGCCATAAACAGTTGAAGTTTCAGTGTTCATAATCAGTTCAAGAATACATGTCTCAGTCTAGTCCTATTCAGTATTCCAGTATTATGTAACTCGGTGTGATCTAGTATTCCAGTATCATGTAACTCAATGTGATTCAGTATTTCACTATCATGTATTGCAGTTTGATTCTCAGTTCCTGAATCTTGAACTCCTATATTTGGGCCTGAGGCCGTAGTTTATATGCTTAATGCATACTTGGGCCTGAGGCTGTAGTTTATGCTTTATGCATGTTTAGGCCTGAGGCCGTAGTTTATGCTTTATGCATGTTTGGGCCTCAGGCCGTAGTTTATGCTTTATGCATTTTTGGGCCTGAGGCCGTAGTTATGTATACGTATACTTGGGCCTGAGGCTGTAGCTTGTGCACATATATATTGGGCCCGAGGCCGTAGCTTATTCAGATAAACAGGTTGTTCATCATTCAGAAGTGGGGGTATTCATATCCTTACTTCCTTTATTCAGTTATCAGTTATCTTTTCAGTTATTAGTTATCAGTTATCAGTTTAGTTATCAGTTATCAGTTTAGTTATCGGTTATCAGTTATCTTTTCAGTTATCAGTTCAGTTACCAGTTCTCACTTCAGTTTCAGTTTCAATAGTTATCATTTTAGTTATCAACTTAGTTTCAGTTTCAGCATTTATAATTCTTTCTTTCAGTTGCTTTACATACCAGTACAATTCAAATGTACTGACGTCCCTTTTGCCCGGGGCCTGCATCTCACAATGCAGGTAATGATTTACAAGTTGATGATTCAGAGCGCTAGGATTCTCGTACCAGCTGTTTGGTGATCCCCAGTTTTTTCGGGGCATTATCATTACTTTACGGTCTTTCAGTATTTACAGGCAGTCAGTGTTTTCAGTACTTCATTAGAGGCTTCATAGACTAGAGTAACAATTAGACAGAGTCACAGGCTTTTCATATTAAGCCATGTTGGCTACAAATATGTTTCAGAATTGTATTAGTATTTCCGCACTTTGATTTATATCATCCACACTGTCAGTATATCAGCATGTATTAGTTTATCTTCTGCATTCAGTATGTTATGATACCACATGTTGATTCAGTCAGCCAGTTGGTTCGCTCGGTCACATGTAGTCAGGCACCGAGTGTCGTGTTACGTCCAGGCACAGGTTTGGGGCATGACAAGATTATAGAGGGATTCAAGGAGAAACGTTTTGTCACGACCCCAACCCCGGTCATGATGGCGCCCAACGCACTGCTAGGCAAGCCCGACCAATTTAATAACCTTAATCATTTTTATCCAGTTCATGAATTAAATTAACACAGATAAAATACTAAGCCATAATACTGAAATTCTGAAATAGAGTTAAAACATGCGGAAATCCCAAATATCAATACTTCTACACAGCCCGAAGTATCCGGTGTCACAAGTCTAAGCCTCTAATACATGGGTATCAACCTACTACATATCGTTCTCTAGAATATACAAAAATAAAGCAATAAGATAGAAGGAAGATCAGGACTGCGGACGTCAAATGCAGCTACCTTGATATTCCCGGATAAGCTGCTAGGCAGAAAAATCCTCACACAGCCTCAGATGTACCTGGATCTGCACGCAAGGTGCAGGGAGTAATGTGAGTACTCCGACCCAGTGAGTAATAAACATACATAAAGACTGAGAATAAGAATTCCTGAATAGGCACAAAGTAATTCTATAAATACAGCAACTTACCAAGTAGTATAAAATCAGTAAATCAATGAAAACAATTATGGAAATACCACAACAGATAAATAAGTAAATGACAATCAAATATTCAATGCAACACATAAACCGGTACTCTCTAGTACCCGCTGCGGCATGCAGCCCGCTTCATTTATTTATCGTCGACGGCGCTCACCGGGGGTGTGCAGACTCCGGGAGGGCCCCCTTACGGCCCAAGCGCAATAATAAGCCATCTCGTGGCATCAACTAGGCCCTCGGCCTCATATCAATATCAATACAATACCGTTGCGGCGCACAGCTCGATCCTAAACTCACTCCAAAATCACATACGCCCCTCGGGCACAATAATATAGAAATATTCAGCCCAAACTTCATTAAAATTATTAATTAGGTTTCAAGTTTAAGAAAAGGTGGCTGAGTTTGCAAAACAGTATTAAATACTAGGACTGAGTTCAATGATATGTAAAAATGGTAAGAAACCAGTAATAACAAATTGTCTTGCTTGGTTATTATACCAGTAGAATATGGATATACCTAATTGTCTTGCTTGGTTATTATACGGAAATTACTAATGCGTTCTTGTTAATCCTAATTCCATAAGAATATATGCGTTATGTTAGCTTGAATAGACGAGTAGTACTTCGGAAGAATACTACGAGTAATATTAACCTTGTCAATTAATAAACCAGATAAATTAATTAGTCAATTTAAGTGGAAGACTCAATGGGATTGTTAACTAACTCATAACTCTGGAATATTTTCTCCCATTGAATACATCTCTGAGTTTGCAGACTTGTTTTCTTTAATTTCTTAGTTTGCTACTCTAGAATAGTTTTAGTTATATATCCATACTTTAAAAAATCGCTTAAACAGATTAATTGTGTTAGTTTAATTTAGTAAATAGTAAATCACAAGTCCATGTGGGTACGATATCTGGACTTACGATCCCATATTACTTGTTGACTGCGTATACTTGCGTGTGCGTTCTGGAGCAACACCAATCATGAGTTCAAACACTACAAGCTTATACCTAGTATTAACATCTTCTTTCCTCTGAATATGCTCAATTTTTTATAGGTACAAACACAATAAGAGCAAAAGGGTCACTTTGAACCCCTTTGCTGCCATTTATAGAAAGGAAAATAGATTGATAAGAATGGGTTGGTTAAAAGCCGTATAAAATGCTTTGGGAGAGTTACATATGGACTATTCAACTAGGAACAACATCACAGTGTAACCGGGTGCTTATCAGATCTCTAGGTGGAGTCATCCCCATCTCTGTGGTCTTCTTCACCTTAATCGATAGCAGATTTCTCATTTCTGGAAAGAACATAAACTTGACTCTAAAAAATAACAAGATAAAATGTGGAAATAACGTATAGATATGCAAAAGTATTTTACCCGAACCTTTCAATCTTGAAGCACACAAGATGTTTCAGCTTTGTGTTGTAAAAGAAGTAGAGGATCGTATAACTGAAAAAATAAATGTTATGGGATATAACTATAAATGATATTGGATAGAAAACATGAAGAAGACATGTTTCCCCTCTACCATTTTGCTTAAGGAAATGACACATGTCATACACTTATTATAAAGTTCTCCACTAACTCTATATACTAGATTAAGTAAACAATAAATAATGAGGGAAGAAGAAAAAAAAAACTAACATTACATCGTCTTCCAAATCTTCAATGATTCTATCATCATGTCTAAGGTGGTAGATCTCAGATTCTTGAGCTTTAGGCACCTTGTTCAATGCCTCTTCCAAAGTTGTGTAAATTTTTTTGTCTTCCAGTCGTTTCTGCAACAAACAAACTTGGATATAAACTAAATTCAATTTGTAATTAAACTCATAGATAGGGACTTACCTGATCAAATTGATATAGTGACTCAACAACTATTTTGAAGTCATCCCATGTCTTTTCTTTAAAGGACATACCACTGTAAAATCAGCGAGTCAGATGCTACGAACAAAAATTCAATATATGCAAAGAAAGTAGGAGGGCATACTTGAACAAATCAAGGATCATAATGGGATACATATCCTCTAGTATTGTGAATAAATTAAATGGTTCTCCCATGGCTCTTTCTCATCTTTCCCGTAAACAACAGAGGTAAAAGTGAGCTACGTAGGGGTAGGGGGGAGCCAGGGGAAGAGTCAACAAAAAGGAAATATATACTAAAAGGAAATACTTACAAAGGAAAGTATTTAACTCTCCGCTAATGCTCTTTGTCCAAATCCACCTCCCTCGTAAGGATCCAAACTAAATATTACAAAAAGCTCATAAGAAATAATCTTCAAACCTAAACAAATTCAAAGAGGTAGATAAAATTGTAAATTTTAGCAGCTGTAAATACTATAACTCCCAGATCAAATCACATCTTCAGTAAAACCTTCTCCTCAAATTTATCTCTCTTTGCTTTTTTGCAAAAGATGTTCACAAGAGGCCATGGATAAATCCTTCTTCTTTCATACTTCGACGACCAACAAACTCATGCCTTTAATATTATATAGTATAGACATATTATCTCAAAAATATTGCTAGTATTATATAAAATGATTACAGTAAGTTAGTCATTTGTGCCAATATATTACCTTGGTTCTTGTTGTCAAAAATCTTAATAATAAATATAGAGATTTGAGTAGTTTAATTATAGTTCTAAAATATTAAACAAAGTTAAACGTGAAAATTTGAAACAATAACTTGAAAACTTGGAAATAAAGATTTATTACATTCATTCTATTATGAACATACAAGGAAATAACAACATTTTTAAAAATTAATTGTAACTTTTTTAACAAAGGAATTTATTTGTTGTGGTAAATAATGTCGTATTAAATAAAAAAGTCAAATATTGAAGTTTTAAATGATTAATCTGATAAATTGATTAATAGTAACTTTATTGAGGATTCTTTAGTCTATGTGTGTATGTATTTATAATATGTACGCAGTACGTACACACATATATATATATACATCGAGACACAAATACACACACCTTGTTAACGGGAAAGAAAGGTCCACCTGAATATTATTTGTTAGGAGAATATTGAAATTCGAACTTGTGAGTTGTGATAGTTCAAATTTTGATCTCTTGACTATTGGATTTTCCTTCTAGAACTCTCCAATATATGTGTGTACTGTACATAGGGATATATATAGAGATATATATAAACCAAAGGAAAAGTCCGCTTAGACAACAGTGTTTAATTAGAAGGACATTGAAATTCAAACTTGTGACACTATGATTCTGAATGTGACATCTTGACTAATGGATTATGCTTTGAGGCCTCTTTTTTTTCTTTTTTTTTTTATATATTATCCGGCTATTAGACACTTTCCGGTATCAAAGATATGGTGCATGGTTGTAGGAAATTTGAGTCTAACACTTATTGCAAAGACAGGGACAAGTACTTCTTTTTCGACGATATCCACACTACCAAGGCACCAAATCATTTTCTGGTACAAGGTTGTTTTAATGGTAGTCTTTGTAAATCATGGACTCTTTTTTTTTCTTCCCCTTTATGACAAACACACGTGTTAAATGCGAATTTCTCTCTGTATGCCAAATTAAGTGTGTCAAGTTGAATTAGAAAGTGAGAATTGTAAATTTTCGACTACTTTGACCGTCAAATTACTTATTATATGCTTAGTCATATCAAAAAAAGTTTAGTATTATAATACCTAGCATTTGCTAAAATTACATTATGCGATACCAATGAGAATGTTAAATTTGGAAAAAATAAAGAATAGCCAAATTTTCTATTGGTTATTGAAAAATAGCCACAGTGAATTGAACTGGTAATTGAAAAAAGAGACGCATAGCGTGACGCTTCTCATATAGCACAAACATGGAAGAAACCATCAGTGAATTCAAAATTACGACCACCAAAAAGCGGCGGATGGAGGAGAAGCGTGGATTTGCAAGTGACATGATATTCGAGATATTAGCATGGCTTCCAATTTCCCAACACAACTTGAAGGATTCTCTTTACAGCTCGTACGTCCTCGTCATTATTTCTGACTTTAATGAAATTATTATTTGCTCAAATCATTGCAATGGCCTTACCATTTTCAACTTCATTATTTCGACTTTTATCCCTTATCATTTCAGATTAGATAATGTTAGCAATTTCGTTAAGAATATTATCCCATTAACATTTATTATTGAGGTTTAGTTGTATGAGTATTCGAGAATTTGTTTTAGTTTCTAGTTTTGAAGTAAACATTACTCATCTCATATATTTCTACCAATTTATTGGCTATTACATTTTAGCTTCGTCTCCAGTCAGGGGTCTATCGGAAACAGTTACTCCGTCTTTCCAGGGTAGGGGTAAGGTTGGGTACACCTTACCTTCTCCGGACCCCACTTGTGGGAAATTACCTAGTTTATTGTTGTTGATACATTTTAGTTTCGACAAGTGTTTATTCAAAATTGACATACATTACATTAAGTATCTAAACTTATTACCGTACCAACAGAGGCGGACCTACATTGGGAGGTGGGGATTTACCGGAACGCGTTAACCTCGGCAAAAAATATTGTATAAATATTTTATATCTATATGTATATACAATAAGAACCCCTCAAATATTTTATGTGTGTCCCCAAAACAAAAAAGCTGGACAGAAGCGTTGGTTTATGAAAGTGCTCAAAATGCCTTCACTTCCTTGATGGTCCAAGTTGGACTCCAGTCTCCTACAACTTATTATTTTATTTTATTTGTACTTTTTCTTGAATTCAACGATTGTTTAATTACTTAGTAGTCAACTGGTTATATTTTTATAACCTTTTCTGAATTCAATTATAATTTGATACTTTGACATAATAATAAGCTTAAAACTTAATTAACCTTAATCTTTTTTAAATTCCCGGCTCATTCAAAAGTCCGAATAATCATTAGGCTCCCCCTCCACAAATAGAGTAGCAAACTCTTCTGCCTCCCTTCAATTTAATTAATTATTTTTCAGTTCTCTGCATCTCTTCCGAATCCAATAGTCCTATTAGTCCTATTAGGTGACGACGACGACGACTGAATTTGAGGCTCTTCTTCTTTGATTTTATTTGAGTCAGTTTTTTTCTTTTGAAAAAATTACCTTGACAAAATAATTGTGCAACAAACTTTTTCTTTTCCCAAAAGATTCATAGAGCTAGAAATACATTATAAACATTTGTTTTTTCAATTTATGTAATTTATACCCAAATTAGCAGTTGACTTTTGCATCACTTTGATGTGAGAAAGCATTACTTTATTTTTCAGGTATGTAATACACTATCAATTGAGGAGAAAAGTTTTTTGTAGATTCAATATTAATTTAGTCATATTGCTTACATATGAATGGTCAATTGGAGCTGCAGATTATTAAAAATAGTCTACCTAAAAAGCAAAAAATAAAATAAAATATCCTTCTTTGATTGAGAAGGAAGGATCCTTCTGTGATTGAGAAGAAAGATCCTTCGATGATTGAAGAAAATGTTATTTTGCTTGGAATCGTTATTTTTAGGAAGTTCTTGTTCTTATGAATTTAGATGACGTATTCTTGGCGAAGTTTAATTCTTTTCAACCAAGTTCTAGTTCTAAGACACAATGTCTCTCATTTTATAGATGAGTTTAATGTGGAATCACTTAACCCCAACCCTGATATGAGTGGACGATGTACTTATGTTATATTAGTACCAAATTAATGATATTCGATAATATCGAAGTTTGTCTTTTAATGATAGTTATCATAATCATTAAGTTTTTAAAGACTTGAACAACGAACTTGATGGTTTATACGTCAATACCACACAGGGGGGGGGGGGGGTGTAATTTGTGTGGTACCCAATTTTGCGCTCTAGAAGAACCTGGTTCTTCTAGGTATACTAACTCTATTGTTTGCGGAATAATAAGTACATAAAATAAAGAACACAGAGATTTTTACGTGGAAAACACCTGGCTCAAAAGGTGAAAAAACCACGACCTACTACTCAGTAGGATTTTCCCGAACTTCCACTAAAATCACTGAGCCAAAACAGCATTTACAAAACTCTTTGTAAACCTAAGGATTAACTCTAATCCCGTTGTAGCAGACAGCGCCTCAACTGTTGCGACAACTTCAAGTTAGCATATAACTTGAACACTCTAAG
This sequence comes from Nicotiana attenuata, assembly GCF_001879085.1. Classification (NCBI taxonomy): domain Eukaryota; kingdom Viridiplantae; phylum Streptophyta; class Magnoliopsida; order Solanales; family Solanaceae; genus Nicotiana; species Nicotiana attenuata. Next base: position 16,946 of record NW_017676385.1, read on the forward strand.
TACCTAATACAATTGCTTCTATGAAAGCTGAAAGGTACAAGTTTAAATCACCTACTACAATTGAACTAGAAATAAAGAAAGACACAATGGAATTGGTTCTTCTATCTCGTTCAAGTAGCTTCAGGAATGCACACTCAAATCTTCACATAAATTGCTTGCAAAATTGACTCGCTCTTTTGCTCTCAATTTAGTGTTACTTCTGCATTTGTGCAATACCTGTAAAAGAGAAAAATCACTGTTATTTAATGAGTTAGTAATTAGAGTTTGATTAAGACTCAATTACTGATCTTCCATCGAGGTTGAGTCCTTAAACAACACAAACTCCAACACTATCTTTTATCCGGATTGTGTTCTCTTCACATAAGGAGACTTTCTCCCCTTATCTACTATGCAACCTTTTCAATCAGATTCAGGAGATATTGCTGTATGATCAATGAGACTATCTCCTTTACGTGCATCTCACATGCGTAGATTGATCATCACTATGCTTCACGTGATGGACCTGGTCCATGACTGAGTTCCTTTGTCATTCTTCAAAATTTCACATGTTCTTGGGCCAACAAATTCCCCCTTTTTGATGATGACAAACTCTGTGCTTTTTACTGATCAAAAGACTTGTAAGAACTCAGCTTAACCAACACTAGATTTACTTTTCATCAAGGACCAGGTTAATTAGGTTATAAATATCACTTATTCAGAATAATGTATAAAGCACAATATCTTCCCCCTTTTGGCATAATCAAAAAGTTGCATACTTAATGTGAATCCCAGATTTTTAAAAAATACTCATGGCCACTGGGGCAACTGCAAGTGAAAACATGGTGCAATTATCAATAATCAACAAACATATTTAAACTATTAAGATCATAATCATCATAGAACAAGAGAAAATAGTTGTTGTCATTGATCATGATATGTTGTCATTAACAGTCCACAAAAAGAAAGAAAAACCTTCAAAACATGAGCAAAAAATAGAAAAATCCCTAATCCGGGTCACTGGGGTTCACTGGGGTTACTAGACTGGTTCAGAAGACAAGTGCTAGGAGACCTAAGGCTTGGAGGAACTAGAGGGTTGAGTTTGGAGAAGATTCAGCATATTCTGGAGGATTCCATCACTCTTCTCCTTTTCTTTTGCTAGCTCAGTTCTAAGGCCATCCCTCTCAGTTTCTAATTCAGCCACACGAGCGTTGAGCCTAGCAATCTCAGCATCTTTAGTTCCACATTCCTGAACCAAAATCCTAACCTTGCTGTTGATGGGTGTCTTCAGGGATGAACCGGGTTCAACTGGGATGGCATTGACTGGATAGTCACAAGCCAGAAGAGTCTTAATACCAAAATGTTCCTTGCTTGATGCCATCTCCCATTTCTTCAAAGGCACATTTAGCCTATCCAGAACTGTGGTCAGTATGAATCCATATGGAGTAGCATGAGCCTTGGAGCCATTGATAACCCTGTCTAACAACTTGACAATGAGAGCAGGCCAGTTGATTTGCTTTCCTCTCTCAAGGAACTCCATAAGAACCAGGTCCATGTAGTTTGCAGTATGTCTTCTCTCTTGTCTGGGCAGTAGGCACTTGTTGACAAACTCAAACACAACCTTGTGCTCAGGCCTCATCTCACTTTTCTGCACAGCCCTGGCTTCATTCACATCCTCTGAATCACAGAACCTTTTGGTGATCTCAAGGGCAGTAGGTAAGGAGTCCAGGCATGGCCACCTTTGCCTAGTGTAGTCATCAAACCCTTCAAAGGGTATATCCAGAATTTGTCCCAACTTCTCAGCATCAAACTGCACTGAGACTCCCTTCACCAAGCTACTGACAACCCCATCTTTTACAACAGCATTAGCCATGAACTCAATTAGTTCATTCCTGGTTAGTTTCCCATCCATCTGAAGGACCATGTCCTTCCAACCTTGAGCAACTAAAGAGTCAATCAACCTCATCATCCCTGGATCACCCAGGTCCTTCAACAATCTTTCTTTTAGAATTTTCCTCCTGCCAAAGATGGAAAACTTATCATGTTCCTTCTCAGATTCCACTTCTTCTGCTTTTCCACTCCACTCTTCATCATCTGAAACTTTTGCTTGTTTTGCTTTCACTGCAGACCTTGTCCTCTTGGCTAATGAGGGTTCAGCCGACACAGGCACAGAAGAAGTCTTCTTGGAAGAAGTCTTGGACCTTTTAGGTTTTGGTTTAGGAACCTCCACTATTGTACCCCTTTCTTGATGGACCAGTTCCATCTCCTCTTCCTCTACAACCTCAGAGGATTCTGCAACCTTTGCTTTTCCCTTCTTCATTCTCTTTTTCTTGCTTTCTTCTAGAGCTTTTTGTAAGTCAGCTTCACTTTGTTTTACCCTGCTTCTTGTGGCTCTTCCCTTAGGCACTGAAGGGGCATTAAGTTTTGGGGATGAAGTCTTTCTTTTCTTGGATGACTTGAGAACAGTTGGGGCCTTTTGTGAGGTAGCTTTGTGTTTCTTTGGGTCATAACTTGCCCCAACCCTTTTCAGAAGGTCAGCCAGAGTTTCCTCAGCAGATGAACCAGGTTCATCTCTTTGTTTGCTTAGATGAACCAACCCTTCAGCTGCTTCCCCAGAACCACTTCCCCCTGACTTTATGCCACTTTATTCTGCAACCCCACATATAATAAGAACTGCTCCTTTCCCTTTTCCCCTCTCTTCACCACATGCACCCTCTCTCTTATTTTCTTTTTTAGATTTCTTTTTACCTCCACTCCTACGCATCTCAGGCAACTCAACATTTCTAATGGGGCCAACTAGAACAAACCTAGTTTCTTGGTTTTCAACCACAGAAGAACTTACCTCAGCAGGGGTTTCTTGAGTTTTCTCAGTGTCAGAAGACCCATGTCCTTCACCTTCACTCGCAGATTGAAAGGATTCAGACTCAGAACTGGAGTCAGACTCTTTAGCTGGGATTTCTTTCACTTGGCTAGCTTTCAACCTTTCATTTAACACCTTTCTCAGAGCACCAGATGCTACAGTTTTTCGAGCCAACATCTTCTGCCTTCGAAGCCTGGGTTTTGGGGATTCACTAGGAGAGTAGATGAGGATGAATTTGAGGGAGATTGTGGTGGAGGAGAATCAGGATGATCTTGTGGGTTAGACATGGTTCTTCGTTTATTGAGGAATTTTGAGAATTTTTGGAGAAGAAGGCAACTAGAATTGGAGAAATATTTTTGACGGTTTTTTAGAGTAATGAAGAAGATTAGAGATGTGATGTATATTTAAAGAGAATTGGACATCAATGCAGTAACGGTAGCTTTTCAGGGGTCAACTTGAAGTCTAATCAGACTGTAATTCCAGACTTTTAATGATTATTTGGCTTCCCTAGATATTAGGCAAAAATCACGGTTTTAGAGTTCTAAACGGACGAAACTGGTTCAATGCCTCAACGGATAGAATTTTCTAGGAATTTGGCAAGTATAGGACTTCTGCTCATGATTGAATTGTTAATCTTTCTAATTATGCAAAGTATTGAAAACATACCTGAGCTTTCATATGAACTCATACTGATGAACCAGGTTCTTTATATAGAATCCTCTTGAACATGCCTCAAATATCATAATAGAAAAAACTTTGTAAGAGATCAGTGAATCATATATACACATGTCACTGGAGTATACTAATTAAAGTATGAAGCTGAGCAAAAATTAATCTAGATATTTAAAAAAGTTCAGAATTTCTAGCCAAAAAGAATATAATTTTTCAATTTTTTTTCAATAATTTTTTTTCATTGTGCATTCTGAACTGGACCTATTAGGTGATCTTAATCATCCCTAATTCCAACCTGTTCCTCTTAAAGTTTTCTCTACTTAGTGCTTTAGTGAAGATGTCAGCAATTTGTTTATCAGTAGCACAGAATTCTATGGAGATCAATCCTTTCTCATAGTTATCTCTTAAGAAGTGGTGCCTAACATCTATGTGCTTAGTCCTCTTATGATGAATAGGGTTTTTGTCATACTTATAGCACTAGTGTTATCACAGAATATAGGAATGCAACCAACTTCAATACCAAAATCTACCAGCTACTGTTTGATCCATAGCAATTGAGCACAACAAGAAGCAGCAACAACATATTCAGCTTCAGCAGTTGAAAAGGCCACTGAATTTTGCTTTTTAGCAGCCCATGACACAAGACATAAACCAAGGAAGTGTGCCATACCTGAGGTGCTTTTCCTATCCACTAGAAAACCTGCATAATCAACATCAGCATATCCTACTAAATTGAAATTGCTACCTTTGGGATACCAAAGACACAAATCAGTGGTGCCTTTCAAATATCTTAGTATCCTCTTGACAGCAGACAAGTGAGACTCTTTAGGATTAGCCTGAAAGCGAGCACAAAGCCCTACACTGAAAACAATGTCAGGTCTGCTTGCAGTAAGATACAAGAGTGAACCAATCATACCCGTATACAACTTTTGATCAACTGATGAACCAAGTTCATCAACATCTAATTTAGTGGCAGTTGCAATGGGTGTGTCTATTTCTTTAGATTCTTCCATTTTAAACTTTTTGATTAGCTCATTTGCATACTTCTGCTGATGAATCATGGTTCCATTTGGACTTTGTTTGATTTGTATGCCTAAGAAGAAGTTAAGTTCACCCATCATGCTCATTTCAAACTCACTCCCCATTAGTTTTGCAAAGTCCTTACTTATCTTATCAGTAGTGGCCCCAAAGATTATGTAATCAACATAAATTTGTACCACAATGAGATCCTTACCTTTTTCCCTTAAGAATAAGGTACTGTCAATTTTACCTCTTTTGTATCCATGTTCAAGCAGGAATTTGGATAGTCGTTCATACCATGCTCTTGGGTCCTGCTTGAGTCCATTTAGAGCCTTGTCTAGCTTGTACACATTCTCAGGACACTCCTTGCTTTCAAACCCTGGAGGTTGTTTCACAAGCACTTCTTCTTTCAGGTAGCCATTTAGGAAGGCACTTTTGACATCCATATGATGAAGAGTGAATTCCATATGTGCTGCAAAGGCTATGAGAAGTCTGATTGCTTCTAGTCTTGCAACTGGAGCAAAAGTCTCATCATAATCTATGCCCTCCTCTTGGCTGTAACCTTGGACCAATTGTCTTGCCTTGTTTCTTGTAACAGTTCCATCTTCATCAAGTTTGTTCCTAAAGACCCATTTTTTTACCACTGATCTATCTTTGGGCCTTGGAACTAGATGCCAAACTTGACTTCTCTCAAATTGATTGAGTTCATCTTGCATTGCATTGACCCAATCTGCATCCTACAAAGCCTCAATAACATTTTTAGGTTCACTAAGAGATAAAAATGCATCAAAAGCACACAGATTCTTTAATTGTGATCTAGTTTTAACTCCAGATGTTAGATCAGTGATAATGTTCTCAATGGGATGAGAACTTTGATACTTGTGAGGTTTCACAACCAACTGGTTTCTACTAGATGTTTCTCTCATGTTCTGTTGCTGAGGAACAGGGTCATGAACAGGTTCCTTTAAGGGATTTATTTCAATTCCTCTATGATTAGTTCCCCATGTTAGGTTGCCCTGGATGGAAGAACCTGTTCCATCACCTGTTCCTTCTGTTGGTGCCACTTTGACTTGTGTTGAGGCTTCAGTCAAATCCTTTACCAGTCCAATGGCTTCATCTTCATGTTCCTGTCTCTCAGAGAGATGTTAGTTTCATCAAATACTACATGTACACTTTCTTCTACACACAAAGTTCTTTTATTGAACACTTTATATGCTTTGATATGTGAAGAATATCCTAAGAATAGTCATCCTCAACTTACCTAGGGAGTCCTTCAAACTTACCTAGGGAGTCCTTTCCATTATTGTACACAAAGCACTTACATCCAAATGCCCTAAGATAGGATATATTTGGTTTTCTCCCTTTCAGTAACTCATAGGGAGTCTTTTCTATAAGAGGTCTGGTCATGCATCTATTTCTAATGTAACATGCAGTGTTTACAGCCTCTGCCCAGAAGCTATGGGGCAGCTTACTAGAAAGAAGCATAGTCCTAGCCATGTCTTCAAGAGTCCTATTCTTTCTTTCAACTACTACATTTTGCCGATGAGTCCTAGGGGCAGAGAAATAATGATCTATATCATTTCATCACAGAATTTAGCAAACTTAGAATTTTCAAATTCAGTTCTATGATCAGACCTAATGGATGCAAGTTGATTTCCTAATTGTTTCTGAGTTTTTCTAATAAATGCAGTAAACATGTCAAATGCTTCATCTTTCGAAGTTAGAAATAGAACCCAGGTAAATCTAGAATAATCATCAACAAGCACCATTACATATTTCTTTCCACCTCTGCTCATGGTTATCATTGGACCACAGAGATCCATATGGACTAGTTCCAACGACTTGGTTGTGCTTACCATTTTCTTGCTTTTGAAAGATGATCTTACCTGCTTCCCCCTTGCACAGGCCTCACAAACTTTGTCTTCCTTGAACTTGATGTTAGGTAACCCTATCACCAAGTCTTTGGAGACTAATTTGTGCAACTGATTCAGACTAGCATGACCAAGTCTTTTGTCCAACAGGAGGGGATCATTATCCAGCACACTTAGACAAGTTAGTTCATTTTCTGAGAGAGTGGAAAAATCTACAATGTAAATATTGTTAACTCTCTTTCCCTGCAAAACAATCTTGTCAGTGGTAAGATTAATCACAAAGCATTTAGTAGAGGTGAATGCTACAAGGTTACCTATGTCACAGTTGTGACACACTGATCAGGCTATATTTCAAGCCATCTATCAAGTAGACACTATCAATGGAGTGAGAGTCTGTCTTACCTACCTTTCGACCTCCAATAATCTCAACTTTCTTCCCATTTCCAAAGGAGACATTACCTCCCTTTAAGTCCTAAAGTGAAAGAAACTGGTTCTAGCTCCCGGTCATATGTTTTGAGCAGCCACTATCCATGTACCATATTTGGCTACTTCCCATCACTTGGACCTGCAAAAAGTGATCAGGGGTTAGTCCTAGGAACCCAAACTAGTTTGGGTCCCTTTCTATAGGCAAAGGGATAAATCAAATTCCTTCTAGCCCACCCAGGTAGCCCATTATTTTCTTGAACAAAAGTTTTGTTCTTTTGACTAGCCTTTTCTTTTGCATTACATTCATTTTTGTAATGGCAGTCTTGCCACAATGTGTGCAGATTTTGTTCTCAGGAAGATTGAGGTACTTGTTTTTAGGATCCCACTTAGGTGCTTGAGTCCCATAACCAAGTCCTCTTTTGTTGCTACTGTGATGTTCTTGTAGCCAGGAGAGTGCATCAGAAGCCTTATTCCATTTGCAAGTTCTGTCTAGTTCATGTTTTACCTTCCCTAGATCTTCTTTAATATTCTTATCTGCTCATCCTTTCTGTACAGCTCATCCTTCATTTTTCCTAAGTTTTCTTCTAGGGTGAGATGTATGTGATCAACTTTCTTCTTTCCTGTTCCTAATTTCAGTTTTAAGTTCTCAGACCTAAGTTCTAGGACATTAGTGTCAAGTTCAAGAACCTGGTTCTTCAACTCAGCATTTTTACTTTCACTCTCATTAGCCCTAGACTCTAGATTTTTGCACTTGGCTTTTAGGATCACACATTCCCTAGACAGTTCTTCCTTCTCATTGTTAATTATCTCAGACATTAATGAAGTCTAGCAGTAGCTTAGACAGCCTTTCTTTAGACAGGAATTTAATCTTGTCCTTGAGATGAAGAATACTTACCTCTTGTTCATCATCTGATTCTCCAATGACCATAAGCGCTTGTTCATCTCCAGCTTCATCTTCTGAGTCCTCGTCTGATGTTTCTCCCCAGGCAGCAACCATAGCCTTTGTTGAACCTTTGTTCCTTTTTGGTTGAACCTGTTCCTTCTTCCTGTTCCTTCGTTCAGCCCTTTCCTTTTTCCACTCAATTTCCCATTGAGGACAATTCTTGATCATGTGATCAGTCTTGCCACACTTGTAGCAACCCTCATTGGTTTGTTTCTCAGGAGCCCTTGGTTTGTTAAAGGCTGTGCCTCTTGAAGATCCCTTTCCTCTCATCAGGTACTTTTTGCAATCTCTTGTGATCATAGCCATTTCATCATCCTCCAGATCTGAACCTTCAGCAATTCTGAGAGCCAGACTCCTTTCCTTCTTGGGTGCATCCATTTTCATGGTTTGCCTTCTCAGTTCATAGGCAGTAAGGTTTCCAATTAGTTCATCCAGCTTGAGAGTAGCAATATTCTTTGATTCCTGGATAGCAGTAATTTTGCTTTCCCAAGAGACTGGCAAAATCTTTGTTAAAATCTTCTCAACTTTGTCTTCTTCAAGGATAATCCTTCCAAGAGACTTAAGTTCATTTGTCAGTGTGGTGAACCTTGTATATATCTCTTGGATGGTTTCTCCTTCCTTCATGGTGAAATTCTCATATTGAGAATACAACAGTGTTCCTCTGGATCTCTTCACTTGAGGTGTTCTTTCATGAGCCACTTGCAAATTATCCCAGATTTCCTTAGCAGTGGTACAACTTTGAATTCTACTGTACTCATCTGGACCTAGTTCACACACAAGCCATTTCTTGGACTTGGCATTTTTCTCCCACTTCTTCAGGTCTTCAGCAGTGCAATCAGCTCTTATCTTTGGCACATCAACTCTTTCAGCATTCTTCTTTGTGGTTGCTAGGGGACCATCAGTGACAATATTCCAGAGTTTATAGTCTTTCCCTATGATGTGATCCCTCATCCTGTTCTTCCACCAAGAACAGTACTGACCATTGAAGAGTGGAGGCCTAGCAGTGGATTGCCCTTCCCAGTTCCCAGGTGGTGCACTCATGTTGATCTTTTCCTAAGGTGTTAGCCTCTTCAAGGATAACCTGCTCTGATACCAATTGATGTTTTATACGTCAATACCACACAGGAGGGGGGGTAATTTGTGTGGTACCCAATTTTGCGCTCTAGAAGAACCTGGTTCTTCTAGGTATACTAACTCTACTGTTTGCGGAATAATAAGTACATAAAATAAAGAACACAGAGATTTTTACGTGGAAAACACCTGGCTCAAAAGGTAAAAAAAACCACGACCTACTACTCAGTAGGATTTTCCCAAACTTCCACTAAAATCACTGAGCCAAAACAGCATTTACAAAACTCTTTGTAAACCTAAGGATTAACTCTAATCCGGTTGTAGCACACAGCCTCAACTGTTGCGACAACTTCAAGTTAGCATATAACTTGAACACTCTAAGTACCTAATACAATTGCTTCTATGAAACCTGAAAGGTACAAGTTTAAATCACCTACTACAATTGAACTAGAATAAAAGAAGGACACAATGGAATTAGTTCTTCTATCTTGTCCAAGTAGCTTCAGGAATGCACACTCAAATCTTCACATAAATTGCTTGCAAAATTGCCTCGCTCTTTTGCTCTCAATTTAGTGTTACTTCTGCGTTTGTGCAATTACCTGTAAAAGAGAATAATCACTGTTATTTAACGAGTTAGTAATTAGAGTTTGATTAAGACTCAATTGCTGATCTTCCATCGAGGTTGAGTCCTTAAACAACACAAACTCCAACACTATCTTTTATCCGAATTGTATTCTCTTCACATAAGGAGACTTTCTCCCCTTATCCAATATGCAACATTTTCGATCAGATTCAGGAGATATTGCTGCTTGATCAATGAGACTATCTCCTTCACGTGCATCTCACATGCGTAGATTAATCATCACTGTGCTTCACATGGTGGACCTAGTCCATGACTGAGTTCCTTTGTCATTCTTCAAAACTTCACCTGTTCTTGGGCCAACAATGTTGCTCTCCATGCTACTGAAGACGACGTGTTCTATGCAGTCATCTGTTATATTGCAGTGCATGCAAGAATTTATGCTGCACCAATGTATAACTAAGGAACCTTTGTAAAGAATACTATGTTGGGAGTTAAAATGTCTGGTATGCAGTGCTGCTCTTACTCCCCAGCATCTGGATACAGTGCTGGACAAAATCATTGAAGTTCGAGATTGGGTGCAGACATTGATTTAAAGTATTCAGATGCTAATGTTGATGACTATATGAGGTATGCTATTTACTAGATAACCATCTACGCATTCAATCCTGCCGCCATTAGGTTGCATATATTTGTAATCCCAAAATTTTCTAAATCATGTGGCAGGATCAACTAACTAATCATTTAAACTCCATATTTGAGTTCTTGAAGTTTCTTTTAGGCAATTCACTAGACTTGTTGTGAGGTAAAATATTTAGGTGGAGCCATGTTTCAAGTAGTTCAAAGTGTGTGGAATAGTAAGATGGATGAATAGAACTTGGACAACATTCAGAAATAATACATGGTAACAGAAACAACCTTGAGCAGTATAGATAAAAAAGTAACAAAAGTCTTTGCTTTTTTGAGGTTTAAAAAAATGTACTAAAGTTTGAAACTCCTCTACATGACATTTCTGCTACTTTAGTTCCCTCCAAGCATGTATGAGTTTTCTAACCTATATGGCTTAGAATCAATTTTTCATGAAAATGCTTTTGAAAATTTTGAAGAGTAGTCGAGTTGATTAATCTTGCCATGATCTTTAAGTTCCATGTTAATATAGAGTCCACTATATAGTCTTTAGGCTATGGCAAATTTTTGAGTTCATGTGCTTCAATTGGGCTTTGGATACATTCATCTTCCTTGAGTTTTGCATGTGGCATGTGAGGTGAGGGTTTGTTGAGTTCTTTTGTGTCAGTTATGGTCGAGAACCTGCTCCAAGTTGTGTTTCGAGGCGAAATCCTAGGTTGTGCTTGGTTTAGAAAATAATCTTTGGCTTTCTTTGGACCGCTTGTGCCTTAAATTGTCTATCCTTTGTGTGATTACTTTAGTCACCCCCCCCCCCCCCACCCCGGAGCCTTTAGCCTTTTTATTGACAACCATATTACAAGCCTTTTCCCTTTTGTGTTAACCTCTTTTGATGCCCCAACCTTTTTGAAACTACAATTTAGGCTTTTAGCCTAAGTTTTGGGGAGGAGATCTGAAAAATGTATTGTGGTAGTTGAATGAAGTTGATTTGAAGGTAAAAGTAAAAACAAAGTGTGAATAAGAGTTGAAAAATACAAAACACGAAAAAAGTAGCATTGAAAAAACAAAAAAATGGATATAAAACGGAGAGTTGTGAAATAAAAGGGTTGACATGGTGATAAAGTTGAAAAAGGAGCATAAAGAGTGGAATTTTGAAAAGAAAAGTGTTTTGAAAGGTTGAAATTGGAGTGCTTAGAAAGGTTGTAGTCACTCATTAGTCATTACCTATATTAATGTTCTACCTTTAACCAAAGCCTACATTATATTCCCACAAGTCCTAAATGATTTTGAACTAGGTGCACCTATATTAGTTGTGAAAAGTATCAAATAGTGTGTGCACTTCTCTTTGTTTTGTGGGGGCACATGAAAACTCTGGTGTGATTGATGTTTTTTTCCTCAATCAGAGACACATGAACAAAAGAAAGTGGCCTTGTGAATCAGAGGTAACTTTAGAAGCTTTAGTGTCATGACTTGACATCTTCTCGACTAGCTTGGTACTTGTGTGTTGGTTCTTGAGAAATATTGCTTGTAGTTTGATTTGCTTGAGGACAAGCAAAAGTTTAAGTTTAGTGGAGTTAATAGGTTCTCTTATGATTTGTAAAAGATTTATGCCTCAATTATGCAGTAGATGGTATTTATGTAATAAGGAGGAGGAGAGCAGCAGCCATTTGTTCGGCAAGTTTTTGATAAAGACATGAATGACATATTAGCACAATCAACAAGCTAAGGGAATATTTTCAATGATATCAACCATGCTCCAGCCCAGCGTACTTTAAGCATCAGCTGTTATTGTGATGTTATTCCCAGTAGGCGCAACATAAACAACATCAATGATAGTACTAGTATGTTACAGTGTACATTAGCTTGTAATAGGGTGCTCCCTATACACCACCACTCTGTACGACGTAAAGTAATATATATTTTATCTTTTGAATCAAAAAAAAAAGTTTTTTTAAATAAAATGCATGTCCAAACACAACTTCAATTTTCAAAATTTATTTTTCGACACAACTTCAAAAACTTTTGTTTTAAAGTTTTAATCAAATTTATATCCAAACGCTAGCTAAAAAGCAGGACTCAGGTCGAAAAGGTGTCACATCATCAAACTTAAAATACTAGGAGTACTTGTAATTTGTAAAGTATTAACTATTTCATATTTATAATAATGAGAAAGCATTAGCGAAAACCTATCCCTATCATATTTAGTAAATTGAACTCTAAGAGAGAATATTAAATAATTAAAGAAGTCTTTATTTGATGGGCAAATTCTTTTAATAACAAGATAGTTTTACGAGTTATAGTTTAACATTAAATTTGACATTCATTTTTATTTCCTTCTCATAAATCTTTGTTATGAAATCTTATGATTATTTAATAAAAAGCTTTGTGAAAAATAGTATGCAAAGTAAAATATTAAGGTGGAGGAAGAGAAAGTAGAATGCTACAGTGGGCTGAGTTGTCACAATCTAGCATTCTGGGCCTGAGTTGTGGATCCCCAAGTGGGCCTGCTAAAGCCCAGCCAGCCAGCCAGCCAGCCTAGATATCATTGATGTAGAAATGGCATGGGCTAGCCACTATTTAAGGTGGTATTTATTTTTTATCCAGCAATTCTAATGTTGAGCAGAAATAGCCACTGCCCTATTAAAATTAATGTGAAAAGATATTTTTACCCTTTCTTCCCTTACTTTTCTTCCCAAACCCTCGCTTCTCTCTCTGCGTGCCTTCTCCATAATCCAAAATGAATGTTTACGTTCTTATTTCACTTTTGTTGTAGCCACATAAGAAAGGAGACCAGAAAAAGTCTTTTCTTCATTGTTGTACTACTATTTCTGCAGCATGTCTGCAATTATTATTACTATTAGAATTATTAGTGTGAACAACAAATATTTTCAAGACTTGCGTCAGAATAATATCAAGACTCTATGACTTAGATCCATTATCTTTCCCATTTCACTTCTTGGGAATTGTTCTTATTATAGTACCAAGCCAACATAAACCTCAAAAAACAGTTTGCCAAAAAAAAAAAAAATTCACCTGCTTTTATTTCTGCTATTTTTGAGGTACTTCTCAATTCTTTGTTCTTTGCTTGTTCTTATTCATTTTCTATTTTTTCTAACTTAAATAGGTCCTTAACTTTGATTTTCAAGTTCAAAAGTTAAGGACAGACAGTCCTTAACTTACAGTTACACGTTCAAAAGTTAAGGACAATATGTCATTAACTTACAGTTACAAGTTCAAAACTTAAGGACAATAGGTCCTTAACTTTGATTTCCAAATTCAAAAGTTAAGGACAGACAATCCTTAACTTACAGTTACACATTCAAAAGTTAAGGACAAGCAGTCCTTAACTTACAGTTACAAGTTCAAAAGTTAAGGACAATAAGTCCTTAACTTTGACTTACAAATTCAAAAGTTAAGGACAGACAGTCCTTAACTTAGAGTTACGCGTTCAAAAGTTAAGGACAAGCAAGTTCAAAAGTTAAGGACAATAGGTCCTTAACTTTGACTTACAAGTTCAAAAGTTAAAGACGTTTGGTCTTGAAGTTTGAGTTCCAAGTTCAAAAGTTAAGGACATGTAGTCTTGAAGTCCTGAACTTAGAGTTTCAAGTTCAAAAGTTAAGGACATGTAGTCCTGAAGTTAAGGACATGAGCAGAAGGGTATTTTCGTCCGGGCAGTTAAAGTTTATTAAACCAGTGGCTAAAGACTAAAGACATTTAAAACACTGGCTTTAAAATAAAGACATGAGCTGTTAGTGGCTATTTGTGAACATCGTCCATCATTGATTGGGATAGAGATTTGATGTCCACGTCATTCCCACCAATCATTTCCCCCCTTTAATAAAAGAAAAAACAACAACAAATAATGCATCTTCCTTATTTAGTCCATTATTTCTATTTAAAGTCCCTCTATAAACAATCATAAACATTTCTGTTCTCTTGTTTTCAAGCATTAAAGGATGTTTGAATTATTTGTGCTAGGGTGTACTGGTGTTGTGATGTTCCTTCATGGAGCCAATTTCTTCTTCCATGGTCTCTCTCATCATATGGCCATTCGTTCTCTCAGGTACAACGTAACGCCTTCTTTTATCTCCATTCTGTTTTTTTTCCTGTTTTTGAGTTTTAATTAAGACCAGTTTACATTTGGATAGTGAAAATTCAAATAGCTGATCGGATCAGCCTGATCCCATTCAATTCCCAGCTATGGATTGAGGCAGAGTTACGTTGTTGATTTGTGTTCGAGTTTTGATTTTATCTAAGATAATCTATTCTTGTTTGCTATCCAAAAATATATATGCTTTTTTCCCTCCACTCGCACTTACAGCTGAAACAGTTGATAGTTTCCATATTCTTAAAGATTTTTATTTATAAAATTGGTGAGTTATCGTAGTTTCTTGTAAGTTTAGAAATGTATTTTTAAATTTTCTGGTTAAAGTTAAAGAAGCAGAAAATCAGATGTTCTTTTGGAGCAGCGATAGGAACGAATATATATTATGTATTTTGCGCGCCTTATCGTTCACTATTGTGCTCAATTTAGGGTAAATACACTTCTCTATAGACTACAAAGTGGGGAAATGAAGAGCAAAAATAAAAATAAGACTTCTCTAGAATTAAAAGTTTAGGTTTCAAAGGATTATATTTTTATATATTAATTAGCTGAATATTTCCTGTCCACTATTTAATTTTAATATATGGGTTTAAATTTTCTTGGTGCAGCTTCTTAGGATTTGTTGGTTGGTAAAGAAATGTCGAGAATGATAATGATGATCGATCAGCTAAAGGAAGCTTGCACGAACCGCCATGCTTTTTGTAAATTATATTGGTTTAACTAATTTTTATTCTTTTTCATTTGCATTTTAAGGTAGATATTATTATATTGTTGTGGTCCACAATAGAAAATGATCGAGAAAACCTACGATAAGAGAATATATCCTGTAAATTTTAATCATTGAAAGGCTTCGCCTTGCTTCAAGTGTACTCTGCTTATTAGATAAAATATTTGTCTTTTTAATATTTTGATGTTTATACTCTGAAAATACTCCGTAACTAAGAGGGTATTTGCCCAAACGGAAGTGATTCAAGTGATGAAATGCTTCTCTTGCGTCTTATTTTTGACTTGTGTATTTCTTTTTGTTGTTAGATCCAACTTTTCCAACAACTCTTTGTCTATTCGTATTTATGCTAAATTAGATATCCTAATTTAAAAATTACAAATTAAAGTAAGAATATGTAGATTATTTTACTGCGATTAAATTAAAAATATATTTTGTAATTTTCTATTTATGGTTCTTTATTATGCATGCTGTGGCATCCACGCCCGTTACCATGTTACATTGTTGCTAATATTTTTTGCTACTTGATTGCTTTTTCTTTATTGTTCCATGAGCCGAGAGTCTATCGGAAACAGTCTCTCTATCTCTATGAGGTAGGGTAAGGTCTTCATACACATTACCATCCCCAAACCCCATTTATAGGATCAAACTGAGTTTGTTGTTGTGGTTGTAAATTAAAGGAAATTTTACTTCCTATAGCAAAGGTTGATACCTTATTTATTATAACTAAATGCCCTTTTAAAAAATTATGATTCATAGCTACCTTTTAATTTTATAACAAAATATATATTTATGGTCACTTCCTACCTTTAAGCCATTAAATACACTGTGTATATTTTTCTTTCTCCCTCTCTCTTTCCTCTCTCCTCCTTTCTCTTTCCTCTTTCTTCTCTTTTTCTCCTGGTTTTTTCCTCTCCTGCTTTTAGAAACCCTAGTAGGGGCTATGTTCCGCCAACGACAGATCCGGTCGGCGACCACTTCCCCCCTTCCTTGTTGTCACCCCCCTTCCCCCTCCGGGTGTCAATTTCTTTCACACAGTTGTGTTACACATTCGAATTTTTTCTTAGATTTTGCATTGATTGTTCATGTTTGCCTTGTGAGATCTGAAGAAGTTCTATCTCTAGTTTTCGTTTGATCATTTAAATTGGTGCTTCTTCAACAACTGTCTTCATTTAACCAGCGGCGATGCCCCACATGGGGGTGTCCTGGATACCGGTGGATTGGGGATGGAGTTTGGGGCTGAGGAACTTGAAGAGTCTGTTACCTTTTTTTTCATTGTATTTCAATGTAACTCACTGTATTTCATGTATTTAATTGTATTCAATGTCTTTAGTTTTTTCTACTTTTTCAATATATTAACTGTATTCAATGTAATTATATAATTTCAAAGCTTCACTTTGTTTCACTATTTTGTCCGGCAGTATATATTCAGCAGTATGTATTCAATGTATTGTAGAACGTATTCATATCTTTTTTTTTATTAATATAATTTATGTATTCAAATGTATCTGCATCATGTATACATATATTTTTGCACTATAGATGACCTGCTATACTTCATGTATTCAATGTATTTTTATGTATTTAACTGTATTCAATGTAATTATATAATTTCAATATATAAATCTATTTGTAAAGATACCACCAAAAAAAGAAAGGAAGGATTATATCTCTGAAGTTTGCTCTGTTTTTGGGGTGTTTTCCGGTTGAGAATATTTTTTATAACTGGAAATACAAATTTTGTGTGTTATAATTAAGTTTGTTGAGTTACATTAGGAGTCTATCCCATTAATTGATTCACTTACCGTTCTTAAACAGCTGAAGACCTTTTTTTCGCAAATTCTGTTACTGTAATCACGAATACAGCTCGCGAGTACAGTCGAATACATTCTCTGCTTAGCTGGACTTCCCTGTTTTCCGCCGAGTTTTGCTACTGCATTCATGAATACAGTAGCAAAAATACATCGAATACAGTCTATAACAACTGAAAATATAGCTATAGGAAATAATTTAGTAAATTGTGCCTATAGCAAACTAACAATCACTAAAACACAGTGATTTTTGAAAAATTCTCTAAATTGAAAATATAAAATTGAGTACAGGCAAGTTTCTAAATAGAAAGTAATCGTGGAAAGTTATTTTACAATCAAGTGGGGAAAATAATATTTAGCCACCGTCCTTAGCTATTCGGATCATGAATGTGCGTGTGTGGTGCCATTTGCTTTTTTTGTTTGTTGTAATTAGGCCAAGCCACTTTCACTTTTATCAAGTTAATATGTGTCTCCTCAAAAAATAGACACTTCCTCCCTTCACTTTTATTTGTCCAATATTTTAAAAGTAAATTTTCACTTTTACTTGCCACTTTTAGCATAACAGGATAAGACAATTTCTTTTTTTCTATTATACCCACAGTATTAATTATTCATTTCAAATTATTTTTTCAAATTCATTAAAAATATGCATCAATTAATATGGATATCATGGTAAGTTATGCACTTCTGTTGAGAGAAGTAGAACTACTAAACTATAGTTAGCTAAGGTGGTTAAGAAGTGTGTTAGCTAAACTTATTAGTGTGATTAGTTAGGAAAGTAGTTAGGAAGTTAATAACTAATTACTTGTATAAATACACAGTAGTTGCTTCTTTGTAAACATACGATTTCATTTCTTTTTTTCTTCAATAAAACAGTAACTCTATTTATCTGAGTTTTCTTCTTAGCTTCCTCTCCAAGTTAAACTTTAGCTTAGAGCTTCCATAACTATGGAAGCTAACATGGTACCAGAGCTCGTGATAACAATCTCAGTCTAGTTCCTCGCTCAATTGTGTGTATGTGTGTTACTGTAGTTCAGCTGAAGTGTTTGAAAGTAACAACACCTTTGAGCTAGGGTCTTCAATTCGATTAACTGAAAAGCTTCATCAATGGTGATAGGAGACGAAACCAACGAGAGTACATCTAGACATGTGAATGTACCAGTTGCACCTGATGTTTTCCCCACAATTGATCATAATCATCCTTTATTTCTTCAACCGGCCGATACTCCAGGTAGCTCACTCATTTCTCTTCAGCTAACTGGCTCAGATAACTATACTTTATGGAGTTGATCTATGAGAATAGGTCTGATAGGTAAAAGTAAACTAGGATTTGTGGATGGTCGATATCCAAAATCTAAGTTTGAGCCTGAATTTCATGAGCAATTGGGAAAGGTGAATGATGTAGTACTCTCTTGGATTATGAATGTTGTGTGCCCAGGACTACTGAGTACTGTGTGCATGCTTCGAATGCTCATAAGGTGTGAGAAGATCTGAAGGAGAGGTTTGATAAAATGAATGGATCGAGGGTTCTACACCTGCATAGAGAAATTCATACACTAACACAAGGAAAAATGAATGTGCTCACTATTTCTCTAAACTAAGGGATCTATGGGATGAGTTTGATGCACTCATGCCCTGTCCTGGTTGTCTCTGCCCAGAACAAAAAAAAATATGCTGAGCATTTTGAGTATCATAGGTTACTTCAGTTCCTCATGGGACTGAATGACTCTTATTCTCAAGCTCGAAGTCAAATCATGATGATGACACCAGTGCCTAGTATTAACAAGGCATATTCTCTTCTTATGGATGTGGAAAGCCAAAGAAATCTGGCAAACTTCACTCAAATGGTGCAAGTGACAGAAATTGGTGAAAGTACTGCTAACAAAATTCCAAATCCTAGTACTGGACAGTTCAGAGCCCAGAAGAAGACAGTGATTTGTGATTACTACAACTACAAAGGCCACACCAAGGAGAACTGTTCAGCATACGAGGGGAACAATGCACATCCCTAGAATTCTAGCGCATCGCCCTAGACTGCACAGTCACTCAACAAATGAAGGACAAAGAAAAAGAGGCATAGCAATCAACAAGGCCGAGGTCGATATGTGATGATAGCGAAGACGTCATCAGAGACCCTGATAGGGTTGAAGCTGCGGAATCGACCATAGAAGACCTCGACCCCGTTTGATTAGACACCAACAATCACAGCAAGAAAGCTTACATCGGCTGTAAACTTCAGGAACTATGTAAATTCCGTCAATTCTTAACTACTAACGCGGATTTGTTTGCTCCATCAGGGAGTCGATTGAAGCATCCCCAGTGGGTCATCACAGTGGTGATGATGAAAAAGAAGATAGGGAAATGGCGGATGTGCGCAGATTTCACAGATCTGAACAAAGCATGCCCCAAGGATTCGTTTCCATTACCCCATATCGACCAACTCATCGACGCAATGGCCGAGCATGAGTTACTGCGCTTCTTGGACGCCTATTCAGGCTGTAATCAAATCCTCATGGAAGAAGAAGATTAGGAGAAAACCACATTTATCACCCATCAGGGGACGTAATGCTACAGGGTCATGCCCTTCGGGTTGAAAAACGCAGGGGCAACTTACCAAAGGTTGGTGAAGAGGATGTTCAAAGACTAGCTCGGCAATGATGTAAGTCTATATAGACGACATGCTAGATCAATTCCAAAAGGAAAGAATATCTCATCGACCATCTCAGAGAGACCTTTGACATACTCAGACAATACGGAATGAAATTGAACCCTAAAAAGTGTGCGTTCGGAGTGGCCTCAGGAAAATTTTTGGGTTTCCTGGTATGACAACAAGGAATCGAGGTCAATCCTGATCAAATCAAAGCCATCGAGGGGATACTAGAACACTTGACCACCAAAAATAGGTTCAGAGGTCGACTGGCCGTATCTCCGCCCTTTCAAGATTCATTTCACGATCATCGGATATGTGTCACAGGTTCGTCGTACTCAAGAAGGATAACGGTCTCCAATGGATTTCTGAGTGCGTCCAGGCCCTGAAGGAGTTGAAGGCATATCTAACGTCACCACCAGTGCTTTCAAAGCCGGAAACAAGGGAACGTCTTCTCGTTTACCTCGCTGTATCCGAAGTAGCTATGAGCGCAGTCCTGGTTTGAGAAAATAAAGGTACAAAGTCTCCCATCTATTACATTAGCAAAACACTAGTCGACGCCGAGAAGAGGTACCCTCACCTCGAAAAACTGGCCCTGGCCTTAGTCATAGCTTCGCAAAAGCTTAGACCGTATTTCCAGTGCCACCCCATCTCGGTCGTCACGACTTTTCCTCTGAGGAGCATTTTGCATAAACCCGAGCTTGTTTAACCAAAAAATAGGAATTTCGGTCAAAGCTTGCTATTAGAAGAACTCGGGTTACTGATAATCAAATAAAAATAAGAATAATTAATATAAACAATAGCTGGATAGAAAGCAGAGTAAATCAGTGTATTCCAATAGTATTTTATGTCCTTACAAATGTTTATTCCTCACCTTTTATAGCTATTTCTAAGTAATACGTTTCCCTCCTCCCATAATAGAGTTATTATGGGCAATTAATGACATTTAATGTAACGTTATAATTGGCAATCGTAACTGTTCTGTACAGATTCTATAACGTTTCTCATAATTAATGCTCATTAACTACCAATAATACGTATCTATAAGTTTTTGCTATCTAGGTTCATTCCTCTGATGCTTCTATAAATTATCAAGACGTTCGAGCACCCATGCCTTCTGGTTTTCTTGGATCTTTGCCCGTGTCCGTTAAAGCTCGTGCCTCTTCGACTATTCTCTGCCAACTGTCATTCTTTTATTGACCCACATGTTATGACATGTCATCACATAATTAATTCAATATACTAACTTGATTTTTACCAATACACATAGTTCCCCCACTTGCCATTTATTCAATAATAGAATATTTGGGAAGTGGATCTCATTAAAGCGGGAATTTTCGCCGCCATTATACCTTTTCCAGAACTGACGCTTCATATGTCACTTCCATTTAATGCTCGTGACACGTGGCATCTTCTGATTAGATCTGCAATTCTTCAGCGTCTTTTAGGGATTTATTGCGGCTTCATCAATTACGAAGTGATAGTTTACATCATGGCGTTTCCATCATTACACCTTTTCCTTGACGCTTGCTTCTGAGAATAAATATAGCTTTCTTTTTTGTCTTTCTCATAAAAAATTACCTATCTTAGAATATCCATTCTTGTTTTCTTCCTCGTACAGCCATGTCTTCGTCAAACCCTAATCCTCGAACAGTCCCCATTGTTGATGATCTTTCCCTTGCTCCTGTTAGAAGCACACGAGGGGGAAGATTGCGTAGTTTAGGGTCTTCATCTATACGAGGTGTTTCTTTACCTCCAACGAGTTCCACCCCTCCTTCTAGAACTAGGGGTTCTCTTTCACATAAATCTTCTTCTAGGAATAAAGACTCCAATGAACCAATTCATGAACCTTTAGTAGATGAAATTATCCCTTCTGAACTATCTTTTTACTCTGATAGAGAGTCGATTAGGAATCAAGTTTCTTCTATGTCTTCTTTGGATCTTGCTGATGTTTATCCTTCTCAGATTACCGAAGGTTTAATCTCTGTAGGGATTGCTATTGGAGACCTGACTTCCCTATCACAATTCCTAATGCAAACCAAAGAATTACATCTTATATGACCGGATTTTCTTTTGTGTATATATATCCCTTTACACTGAATTTTAAACCCCCTATTGATCTTGTCATCATTGAGTTCTGCCATTTTTTCAACGTTTGTCTAGGACAAATTGGCCCCATTGTGCGGAGGGCTGTTTCTTGTCTAAGGCACTTAGCAAGGTTGGCTAATTTGCCTTTTACTTTCTTTCATTTGATCCACCTCTAATCCCCTAAGCTTTTCCGACATGGGATCTTTACTTTAGTGGCGAGGAGTAAGAGAGTGCTAGTTAGCCCTGAGGATGACAAGGATAGTGGCTGATATGCCAGATTTGTTGCTGCTCCTACTGTAGGTTTAGTAGGTGAAGAAAATGTACCATTCCCTGAAAAGTGGAATTTTGCACGTAAGTTTTACTTTTACTTTTGCAACTTTCTTTCTTTTTCCCTTTTGAAGGGGTTTATTTTTCTCGCTGCTGTTTAACTTTCTCTTTTTTCAGCAACCATGGGAACTGTTGACGAGATTCCCAATTTCCGTGGTTGGGTAGAGAAGTTATTGACTGTTGCGCCGATGGAAGGCAGATCTTGGAAAAACCTTTCACATATGTTTGGTTGGAAGGTTAAAACTCATGGTAAACACTTTACCCTCTTTCTTTTTATATTTTTGTTCATCTTTCCTTTAGAATTTATTTGACCCTTCTTTTTATCAGGGTTCCCCATACGTGATGTAAGTGCTGATGCAATCGCGGCTTCCAGAGTTTCTTTGGAAAGAGCTCAAGAGATAATCTTGAGTTCTTTATCGAAAAGGAAGGCTAATGTGACCCAGAATTCTGAGGAGGAAGAGGAACATGATGGAAGTTCCTTGGTTAAAAGGCCGCGGTCCAGAAGACGCATCTTTTCAGACGATGATGCAACTCCTCCCCGTTCTGTTCTCATGACCGAGCCTGTTGGAGCCACCTTGGTGAGTTCTGATGATGATACTCCTGCGGCAGCTTGTGGCTCTGATGAATAGCTTTTTTCTCTTGGGTTTGATAGTGAGAATTTGGATTTGGTTTCTGATGAAGTACCCCTTGCCTCTTTTACCATGTATGTCCCTGTGGTGAGTTCTTTGCCAGTTGTTACTGCTACTGTTTCTGCTCCGCCCCAAGCTGTTATGACTTCTTCTACAGTCCCTACTACTACCATTCCTCGTACTGAGGTTGGCTCTTCAAGTGGAAGTGGAAGGATGAAGCAAATTATCATTGAGGTCCCTACCGATAGTAATCTTTTGAAAAAGTCAGGTCGGGCTGACGTATGGTTGAAACCCTTGATTGGTCCAGTCGAAAAGTCCAAGCTAGAGAGTCATAGTTCTTTGACTTGGATGAATGATACAGTGCAATCTTCACTGAAGGTATTCGCTTCTTTTTACCCTTTATTCCATTATCCTTTTACTAAGGTTCTTACCTCTTTCTTCTTTTTTTTTTAGATCAATCTCATTGGTACAGAGATGATGAAGAGAGTTTCTCATACGGAGCAGTTAATGCATGACTATCAAATTGAAACAGACAATTAGAAAGAACAATATGAAAGTCTTCATCTGGAGATGGAAGTGTTAGAAGAAAACAAGTGTACCTTAGAGCAACAGTTGAAGGTCTTGATTTCAGAGTTAGCGGTTGAAAAAGCTTCTTCCAATCCGGCTGGTAAGGATAAAAATCTCCTTGAGGCATCATTTTCCGAGCAACTCTCCAAAGCCAGTAAAGAGATTAGAGGATTGAAGGCCTTGCTGAACGAAAAAGAAGTTCATGCAGGTGAACTTGTTCAGACACTCACCCAGACCCAAGAAGATCTTCGTGTGTCTTCTGATAAGGTCAAATTTTTGGAAAGTTCACTTGCCCCTTTGCAATCTTCTTATGATGTTGCTTTGGCCGAGAAGGAAGAGCTCAAGAATGAAATTGACCATTGGGAAAGAGATTATGAGGCTCTTGAGGACAAAACTGCTATTGAAGTGAGTTGGGCTATCTTAAACACACGTCATGATACCCTTGTGGAGGCTAGCCAAGAGGGTTTTNACCATTGAGAAAACTCAGCAAGGCCAAAGTTTTCCTTCTCCCGTGGCTGATACTCCTGAGTATGTTGAAGTTAATATAGACGCGGTGGATATCCCAGCTCCTTCAAATCAAATCGAGCCTTCTGTTGCTGATGATGCTGCTTTAGACTCTTCTTCCGCCCCACAGTGAAAGTTTATGAAGTTTGATTCCCCCTTTTTTTTCCTTGGTGGAATTTGTGGTTTTACCCCTGGTCCCATTTGGGGGTTAAGTTTTTGGTAATGACAAGTTCCCATGTCTTTTCGGGGCATTTTGTAAACAATGACAATCAGTTTATGACTTCATACTTAGTCTAAACTTAATATTATAAAGTTTCGTTTCAACTTAATTGTTTTGAGCTTCTGTTTTACTCTTTTTGCCTTGTTTTTCTTATATATAAGTCCAAGGTCTTGCCCTTTAATTCGTGGGTTTCTGTCTTACCCTTTTTGCATTTTCTTGAAAAACGCTTTATTAACTTCATAGATCTTTGAATCAAACATGAATTTATAAAAGAGGACCTTTTTATATACGACACTTAATGAAGAAGACTTCTCAACTTCATAATGGTGTAAATATACGAAAAAAGAAATAGGAACACACATGTTTCTTGAAATAACTTTGATAAAGTTTTCATTTGAACTTTGTCAAGTTTAAATAACATCTTACATGTATTTAAGTATCTTCTATTACTTTTCCGTAACTGTTTTCTTTACAACAGATTTGCAAAAACGAAAATATAAGGGTTTCTTTATGACCCATGGCTAAATACCGCCTTTAACCTAAACATCAAGATTTTGAAATCTATATGAAGGTTTTTGTGTTATTGGCTCGTGACTTTGCTCTGAACTTGAGTTGACTTTTGGGCTTGACTTGAACTTTAGTTGTTTTCAGTCTTCTTTGCCTTCTTTATACATATATCATATGTATAGTCCCCCAAGTGTTTGATCTTTGAAGTATGAAATCTCGAGCACTTGATTATTCCTTCCATGTGGTCCTTTTCCTGAAAAGGAAAAACATACGGGACTCGGAGGTACGATTTTAGATGATGACTGCTTAACCCATTTAAATTCCATCAGAATAGTTGTAACCCTAGACCGGGAATTATGTTCTTTCCGCGTGTCTTTCAGGTCGTAATTCATCATTTAGTGCGGGCTAGCTTTTTGCCTATCATCTAAAATCGTTAGTAAAATTTTAATAATTCAAAAATAAAAATTGTAAATGGGGATACCTGCCCGTGGATATTTCTGTTCCTTAGAAATAGTATCTCTTCAAATGGACAGCATTCCAATTTGAAGGTAAAATCCTGCCATCCAATGTTTCCAGCTCGTATGCTCCCTTTACTGCGATTCCATGAATCTTATAAGGTCCTTCCCAAGTTGGACTAAATTTTCCTGCATTAGCTACCCTCGTGGATTGGAAAACTTTCTTGAGTACGAAGTCCCCAGTCTTGAAGTATCTAAGATGAGCTTTCCGATTGTAGTACCGCTCCATAACTTGTTTCTGCGCTGCCATCCTTATTGATGCAACTTCCCTCCTTTCTTCAAGTAAATCTAGGTTTACCCGCATCTCTTCTTCGTTTGATTCCTCAGTAGCTTGTGTATATCTCGTACTTGGTTCTCCTATCTCGACTGGAATTAAAGTTTCAGCTCCGTATACGAGTGAAAATGGTGTTTTCCCCGTACTTATTTTTGCTGTTGTTCGATAAGCCCACAAGACTCCAGGTAACACCTCTGGCCAATTGCCTTTAGACTCCTCCAATCTTTTCTTCAAGTTGTTGATAATGACTTTATTTGTTGATTCAGCTTGCCCATTACCCACCGGATGGTAAGGCGTTGAGGTAATCCTTTTAATTTGCCAACTTTGAAAAAATTCTGTGATTTGCGTGCCTATAAATTGCGGGCCATTATCACATACGATTTCCTTTGGTACCCCGAATCGGCATATGATGTTTCGCCAGATGAAATCCCTGACCTCTTTTTCTCGTACATGTTTAAAAACTCTTGCTTCCACCCACTTAGCAAAATAATCAGCGAGTACTAATAAAAATCTTACCTTGCCTTTGGCTTGCGGTAATGGACCCACGATATCCATCTCCCACTTCATAAAAGGCCATGGTGCGATGATAGGATGTAATAACTCAGCAGGTCGATGCATGTTGTTACCGTATCTTTGACACTTATCACATTTAGTCACAAAATTTTCCGCGTCTTCTTCCATTTTCGGCCAATAATAGCCGGCTCTAATCATGGTTTTCACCAAAGATCTTCCTCCCGCGTGATTTCCACAATGTCCTTCGTGTATTTCTCTCATCACATACTCTGTTTGAGAAGGCTCGAGGCATCTTGCTAATGGACCATCGAATATTTTACGATAAAGATTGCCTTGCTTTAAACAATATCGAGCAGCTTTTTTGCGGAGTGCTTGAGCCTTTCTTATCTTCAGGTAAAATTCCATGCTGCAAAAAATTGACAATCTCGTTTCGCCAATCCCAAGTTAAATTATTGAAATTTACCTCGTTTTTGTCTTGATCAAGTATTGAATGAAATAAATGAATCACAGAAGCATTTTCGCCATTTGTTATTTCTGTAGCAGACGCGAGATTAGCTAAGGCGTCTGCCTCGGCATTTTCCTCTCTTGGTATCTGCACGACTTTCCAAGTTTGAAATTGCCTGACTAAATACCGTGCCTTTTGAAGGTATTGTTGCATCCTTGTTTCTCTGGCTGTATAAGTCCCCAGCATTTGGTTAACTACGAGCTGTGAATCGCTTTTGATTACGACATGTTCTATACCAAGCTCTCGTGCCAGTTCTAAACCTGCAATCACAGCCTCATATTCTGCCTCATTGTTAGTAATATGGTGACATTTTATAGCTTGTCGTAAGGTTTCTCCCGTGGGTGGTACCAAAACAATGCCTAGACCTGCCCCTTTTACATTTGATGAACCATCAGTAAATAAGGTCCAAGTACTTGGATTAGACCCGTTAAATACTTGCAATTCTTTTTTTGCTTCTAGTTGTATTCCTTGACTAAAATCTGCCAAAAAATCTGCTAAAACTTGGGACTTTATTGCAGTTCTAGGTTGATAAGTAATATCGTATTCACTCAGTTCTATGGCCCACCTGGCTAATCTACCTGATAACTCTTGTTTATGCAATATATTACGTAAGGGGTAGGCAGTCACTACAGAGATGGGATGACATTGAAAATAAGTTCTTAACTTCCTAGATGCCATAATTAACGCAAGTGCAAGTTTTTCTAGATGAGGATATCGAGTCTCAGCATCTAATAATGACTTGCTAACATAATAAATCAGAGATTGTTTACCTTGGTCTTCTCGAACTAACACCGCACTTACCGCCACTTCTGAAACAGCAAGGTAGATGAGTAATTTTTCCCCATCTTTTGGTTTTGCGAGTAACGGTGAATTTGACAAATATACTTTTAAATTTTTAAGCGCCTGTTGACATTCTTCAGTCCATTCAAATTGATCTTGATTTTTTAGGGCTGAAAAGAACCTGAAGCATTTTTCTGATGATTTGGAAATAAACCTTCCCAAAGCAGCTATTCTTCCTGTCAATATCTGTACTTCTTTCTTACTCGTCAGTATATCTGGAATTTCCTCAGCTTTGATCTGCGCGGGATTTACTGCAATACCACGATTAGAAACAAGAAATCCAAACATTTACCTGACGAAACTCCAAATGCACATTTCTCAGAATTTAATTTCATGTTAAATTTACGAAGAATCTGAAATGTATCAGACAGGTGTTGAATATGATCCCGTGCTCGTTGTGACTTGACCAGCATATCATCTATATAGACTTCCATGGTTTTCCCTAGATGTTCTTGAAATATTTTTGTCACTAGCCTTTGATACGTGGCTCCAGCATTCTTGAGACCAAATGACATTACTTTGTAACAGTATGTCCCCCTATCTGTAATAAATGAAGTTTTTTCCTCATCTATAGGATCCATTTTTATATGATTATACCCTGAATATGCATCTAAAAAACTTAACAATTCATGGCCTGCAGTAGCATCGATTAGTTGATCTATATGTGATAATGGAAAAGAATCTTTAGGACAAGCTTTATTTAAATCAGTGTAATCTACACAAACTTGCCATTTACCGTTCTTTTTCGGTACTACTACAGTATTAGCTAACCAATTTGGATATTTTACCTCGCGGATGGACCCAATTTTTAAATGTTTTTGCACCTCATCTTGAATCACCTGGTTTTTGAAAGATCCTTGCTTTCTTTTCTTTTGTTTGACAGGCGAGTATGATGGATCTTCGTTTAATTTGTGGGTCATCACTTCCGAAGGTATACCTGTCATATCAGAATGGGACCAGGCAAAACAATCTGCATTAGTTTTTAAAAATTCAGTCAACGTACCTTTCATTTCTTGACTTAAGTTGGTCCCGATGTAGACTTTCCTCTCAGGCCAAGATGAAAATAGTACTACAGCTTCCAATTCCTCGATTGTTGTTTTAATGTTTTCATTTTCCTCTGGTTTTTGGATGGTATCAGGTCTCGAGTCTACATCTGTTCGCCCGTGCTTAGTTGAGGCTTGTGTTGCAGCATCCTCAACTGAATTCTGTGATTGCTATTTTTCTTCGCTTTTTGCGCTTGAACCCGCTACGGAATTAATGCTCCTAGACGCTTGTCGATTACCACGGATTTGATGTATTCCCCATCATGAAGGGAATTTAATAACTTGATGCAAAGTCGATGGAACAGCTTCCATCTCCTGAATCCATGGTCTACCAAGAATCATGTTATAAGCCATGTCCATTTTTACCACTTGAAATTTGGTTTCTTTAACTACTCCTTCAGTGAATGTGGTGAGTGTTATCTCGCCTTTTGTTACGACGCTCGAGTTGTCAAAACTGGACAATGTTTGATCCTTGGGTATCGACTTATCATCAGCTTGCATCTCATTTACCACTCTTAATAGAATGATATTCACGGAACTACCTGGATCAATCAAAACTCGTTTCACATTAGTGTCATGTACAAGTAAAGATATTACCAGTGCATCATTATGTGGGGTTAGCACGCCATCCGCGTCTGCATCATCGAATGTAATATTATCTTCTTCTAAAACTTGTTGAACTCGCTTCCCGTGTATGTGATGATAGGCTATAATTACATATTTTAGTCGCTTATTACACTCTAATTTACTGCACTTTAATTGAGTTTGAGCTTTAATCGCTAGTGTTTTGCACTAATTGTATGTTTTATGCCTTGTAGGAGTGATTCCGAGCTATATAGATGTTATGGAATGAATTCAAGTGATTTGGAGCTTTAAAGTTTGAGTAAAAGTTCAAGGAATTAAGCCGGGATCGTGTTTGGGGGTCAACGGATGATAGTTAGAGCGAACAAAGACTCCAGTAGGCAGATTACGCACTGTCTAGTAAAATAGACATAACTTTTTGCTCAGAACTCCATTTTGTCTCCACAATATATGGTTGGAAAGCTAACTTAAAGGGCTAAAACTTTTATTTTTTATATTTTTCCAAATTCGGAACGAAACAGGGTAAAAAATGCCCAGATGCGCGGCCGCGCTAGTTTTAGCGCGCCCAGAAACAGAA
>NW_017676386.1:0-3213 GCF_001879085.1 Nicotiana attenuata
AGTTGAGATTATTTTAGACATAGGGTCTCCACTCCCTAGTCGCCTTTCGCCAACATAGGGTCTCCACTCCCTAGTTGAGATTATTTTAGATATAGGGACTCCACTCCCTAGTTGAATTTATTTTAGAAATAGGGTCTCCACTCCCTAGTCGCCTTTTTCCAACATAGGGTCTCCACTCCCTAGTTGAGATTATTTTAGACAAAGGGTCTCCACTCCCTAGTCGCCTTTTGCCATCATAGGGTCTCCATTCCCTAGTTGAGATTATTTTAGACATAGGGTCTCCACTCCCTAGTCGCCTTTTGCCAACATAGGGTCTCCACTCCCTAGTTGAGATTATTTTAGACATAGGGTCTCCACTCCCTAGTCGCCTTTTGCCAACATAGGGTCTCCACTCCCTAGTTGAGATTATTTTAGACATAGGGTCTCCACTCCCTAGTCGCCTTTTGCCAACATAGGGTCTCCACTCCCTAGTTGAGATTATTTTAGACATAGGGTCTCCACTCCCTAGTCGCCTTTTGCCAACATAGGGTCTCCACTCCCTAGTTGAGATTATTTTAGACATAGGGTCTCCACTCCCTAGTCGCCTTTTGCCAACATAGGGTCTCCACTCCCTAGTTGAGATTATTTTAGACATAGGGTCTCCACTCCCTAGTCGCCTTTTGCCAACATAGGGTCTCCACTCCCTAGTTGAGATTATTTTAGACATAGGGTCTCCACTCCCTAGTCGCCTTTTGCCAACATAGGGTCTCCACTCCCTAGTTGAGATTATTTTAGACATAGGGTCTCCACTCCCTAGTCGCCTTTTGCCAACATAGGGTCTCCACTCCCTAGTTGAGATTATTTTAGACATAGGGTCTCCACTCCCTAGTCGCCTTTTGCCAACATAGGGTCTCCACTCCCTAGTTGAGATTATTTTAGACATAGGGTCTCCACTCCCTAGTCGCCTTTTGCCAACATAGGGTCTCCACTCCCTAGTTGAGATTATTTTAGACATAGGGTCTCCACTCCCTAGTCGCCTTTTGCCAACATAGGGTCTCCACTCCCTAGTTGAGATTATTTTAGACATAGGGTCTCCACTCCCTAGTCGCCTTTTGCCAACATAGGGTCTCCACTCCCTAGTTGAGATTATTTTAGACATAGGGTCTCCACTCCCTAGTCGCCTTTTGCCAACATAGGGTCTCCACTCCCTAGTTGAGATTATTTTAGACATAGGGTCTCCACTCCCTAGTCGCCTTTTGCCAACATAGGGTCTCCACTCCCTAGTTGAGATTATTTTAGACATAGGGTCTCCACTCCCTAGTCGCCTTTTGCCAACATAGGGTCTCCACTCCCTAGTTGAGATTATTTTAGACATAGGGTCTCCACTCCCTAGTCGCCTTTTGCCAACATAGGGTCTCCACTCCCTAGTTGAGATTATTTTAGACATAGGGTCTCCACTCCCTAGTCGCCTTTTGCCAACATAGGGTCTCCACTCCCTAGTTGAGATTATTTTAGACATAGGGTCTCCACTCCCTAGTCGCCTTTTGCCAACATAGGGTCTCCACTCCCTAGTTGAGATTATTTTAGACATAGGGTCTCCACTCCCTAGTCGCCTTTTGCCAACATAGGGTCTCCACTCCCTAGTTGAGATTATTTTAGACATAGGGTCTCCACTCCCTAGTCGCCTTTTGCCAACATAGGGTCTCCACTCCCTAGTTGAGATTATTTTAGACATAGGGTCTCCACTCCCTAGTCGCCTTTTGCCAACATAGGGTCTCCACTCCCTAGTTGAGATTATTTTAGACATAGGGTCTCCACTCCCTAGTCGCCTTTTGCCAACATAGGGTCTCCACTCCCTAGTTGAGATTATTTTAGACATAGGGTCTCCACTCCCTAGTCGCCTTTTGCCAACATAGGGTCTCCACTCCCTAGTTGAGATTATTTTAGACATAGGGTCTCCACTCCCTAGTCGCCTTTTGCCAACATAGGGTCTCCACTCCCTAGTTGAGATTATTTTAGACATAGGGTCTCCACTCCCTAGTCGCCTTTTGCCAACATAGGGTCTCCACTCCCTAGTTGAGATTATTTTAGACATAGGGTCTCCACTCCCTAGTCGCCTTTTGCCAACATAGGGTCTCCACTCCCTAGTTGAGATTATTTTAGACATAGGGTCTCCACTCCCTAGTCGCCTTTTGCCAACATAGGGTCTCCACTCCCTAGTTGAGATTATTTTAGACATAGGGTCTCCACTCCCTAGTCGCCTTTTGCCAACATAGGGTCTCCACTCCCTAGTTGAGATTATTTTAGACATAGGGTCTCCACTCCCTAGTCGCCTTTTGCCAACATAGGGTCTCCACTCCCTAGTTGAGATTATTTTAGACATAGGGTCTCCACTCCCTAGTCGCCTTTTGCCAACATAGGGTCTCCACTCCCTAGTTGAGATTATTTTAGACATAGGGTCTCCACTCCCTAGTCGCCTTTTGCCAACATAGGGTCTCCACTCCCTAGTTGAGATTATTTTAGACATAGGGTCTCCACTCCCTAGTCGCCTTTTGCCAACATAGGGTCTCCACTCCCTAGTTGAGATTATTTTAGACATAGGGTCTCCACTCCCTAGTCGCCTTTTGCCAACATAGGGTCTCCACTCCCTAGTTGAGATTATTTTAGACATAGGGTCTCCACTCCCTAGTCGCCTTTTGCCAACATAGGGTCTCCACTCCCTAGTTGAGATTATTTTAGACATAGGGTCTCCACTCCCTAGTCGCCTTTTGCCAACATAGGGTCTCCACTCCCTAGTTGAGATTATTTTAGACATAGGGTCTCCACTCCCTAGTCGCCTTTTGCCAACATAGGGTCTCCACTCCCTAGTTGAGATTATTTTAGACATAGGGTCTCCACTCCCTAGTCGCCTTTTGCCAACATAGGGTCTCCACTCCCTAGTCGCCTTATTGCCAACATAGGGTCTCCACTCCCTAGTTGAGATTATTTTAGACCTAGGGTCTCCATTCCCTAGTCGCCTTTTGCCAACATAGGGTCTCCACTCCCTAGTTGAGGTTATTTTAGACATAGGGTCTCCATTACCTAGTCGCCTTTTACCAACATTAGGCCTCCAATCCATGAGTTGAGTTTTTAGACATAGGGCCTCCATTCCCTAGTCTCCTTTACACACATTAGGGCTCCAATCCCTAAGTTGAGTTTTTAGACATAGGGCCTCCATTCCCTAGTCGCCTTTTA
>NW_017676386.1:8168-8427 GCF_001879085.1 Nicotiana attenuata
TATTTTAGACATAGGGTCTCCACTCCCTAGTCGCCTTTTGCCAACATAGGGTCTCCACTCCCTCGTAGAGATTATTTTAGACATAGGGTCTCCACTCCCTAGTCGCCTTTTGCCAACATAGGGTCTCCATTCCCTAGTTGAGATTATTTTGACAGTAGGGTCTCCACTTCCCTAGTCGCCTTTTGCCAACATAGGGTCTCCACTCCCTAGTTGAGATTATTTTAGATATAGGGTCTCCACTCCCTAGTTGAATTTATTT
>NW_017676386.1:8866-12068 GCF_001879085.1 Nicotiana attenuata
GATTATTTTAGACATAGGGTCTCAACTCCCTAGTCGCCTTTTGCCAACATAGGGTCTCCACTCCCTAGTTGAGATTATTTTAGACATAGGGTCTCCACTCCCTAGTCGCTTTATTGCCAACATAGGGTCTCCACTCCCTAGTTGAGATTATTTTAGACATAGGGTCTCCACTCCCTAGTTGAGATTATTTTAGACATAGGGTCTCCACTCCCTAGTCGCCTTTTGCCAACATAGGGTCTCCACTCCCTAGTTGAGATTATTTTAGACATAGGGTCTCCACTCCCTAGTCGCCTTTTGCCAACATAGGGTCTCCACTCCCTAGTTGAGATTATTTTAGACATAGGGTCTCCACTCCCTAGTCGCCTTTTGCCAACATAGGGTCTCCACTCCCTAGTTGAGATTATTTTAGACATAGGGTCTCCACTCCCTAGTCGCCTTTTGCCAACATAGGGTCTCCACTCCCTAGTTGAGATTATTTTAGACATAGGGTCTCCACTCCCTAGTCGCCTTTTGCCAACATAGGGTCTCCACTCCCTAGTTGAGATTATTTTAGACATAGGGTCTCCACTCCCTAGTCGCCTTTTGCCAACATAGGGTCTCCACTCCCTAGTTGAGATTATTTTAGACATAGGGTCTCCACTCCCTAGTCGCCTTTTGCCAACATAGGGTCTCCACTCCCTAGTTGAGATTATTTTAGACATAGGGTCTCCACTCCCTAGTCGCCTTTTGCCAACATAGGGTCTCCACTCCCTAGTTGAGATTATTTTAGACATAGGGTCTCCACTCCCTAGTCGCCTTTTGCCAACATAGGGTCTCCACTCCCTAGTTGAGATTATTTTAGACATAGGGTCTCCACTCCCTAGTCGCCTTTTGCCAACATAGGGTCTCCACTCCCTAGTTGAGATTATTTTAGACATAGGGTCTCCACTCCCTAGTCGCCTTTTGCCAACATAGGGTCTCCACTCCCTAGTTGAGATTATTTTAGACATAGGGTCTCCACTCCCTAGTCGCCTTTTGCCAACATAGGGTCTCCACTCCCTAGTTGAGATTATTTTAGACATAGGGTCTCCACTCCCTAGTCGCCTTTTGCCAACATAGGGTCTCCACTCCCTAGTTGAGATTATTTTAGACATAGGGTCTCCACTCCCTAGTCGCCTTTTGCCAACATAGGGTCTCCACTCCCTAGTTGAGATTATTTTAGACATAGGGTCTCCACTCCCTAGTCGCCTTTTGCCAACATAGGGTCTCCACTCCCTAGTTGAGATTATTTTAGACATAGGGTCTCCACTCCCTAGTCGCCTTTTGCCAACATAGGGTCTCCACTCCCTAGTTGAGATTATTTTAGACATAGGGTCTCCACTCCCTAGTCGCCTTTTGCCAACATAGGGTCTCCACTCCCTAGTTGAGATTATTTTAGACATAGGGTCTCCACTCCCTAGTCGCCTTTTGCCAACATAGGGTCTCCACTCCCTAGTTGAGATTATTTTAGACATAGGGTCTCCACTCCCTAGTCGCCTTTTGCCAACATAGGGTCTCCACTCCCTAGTTGAGATTATTTTAGACATAGGGTCTCCACTCCCTAGTCGCCTTTTGCCAACATAGGGTCTCCACTCCCTAGTTGAGATTATTTTAGACATAGGGTCTCCACTCCCTAGTCGCCTTTTGCCAACATAGGGTCTCCACTCCCTAGTTGAGATTATTTTAGACATAGGGTCTCCACTCCCTAGTCGCCTTTTGCCAACATAGGGTCTCCACTCCCTAGTTGAGATTATTTTAGACATAGGGTCTCCACTCCCTAGTCGCCTTTTGCCAACATAGGGTCTCCACTCCCTAGTTGAGATTATTTTAGACATAGGGTCTCCACTCCCTAGTCGCCTTTTGCCAACATAGGGTCTCCACTCCCTAGTTGAGATTATTTTAGACATAGGGTCTCCACTCCCTAGTCGCCTTTTGCCAACATAGGGTCTCCACTCCCTAGTTGAGATTATTTTAGACATAGGGTCTCCACTCCCTAGTCGCCTTTTGCCAACATAGGGTCTCCACTCCCTAGTTGAGATTATTTTAGACATAGGGTCTCCACTCCCTAGTCGCCTTTTGCCAACATAGGGTCTCCACTCCCTAGTTGAGATTATTTTAGACATAGGGTCTCCACTCCCTAGTCGCCTTTTGCCAACATAGGGTCTCCACTCCCTAGTTGAGATTATTTTAGACATAGGGTCTCCACTCCCTAGTCGCCTTTTGCCAACATAGGGTCTCCACTCCCTAGTTGAGATTATTTTAGACATAGGGTCTCCACTCCCTAGTCGCCTTTTGCCAACATAGGGTCTCCACTCCCTAGTTGAGATTATTTTAGACATAGGGTCTCCACTCCCTAGTCGCCTTTTGCCAACATAGGGTCTCCACTCCCTAGTTGAGATTATTTTAGACATAGGGTCTCCACTCCCTAGTCGCCTTTTGCCAACATAGGGTCTCCACTCCCTAGTTGAGATTATTTTAGACATAGGGTCTCCACTCCCTAGTCGCCTTTTGCCAACATAGGGTCTCCACTCCCTAGTTGAGATTATTTTAGACATAGGGTCTCCACTCCCTAGTCGCCTTTTGCCAACATAGGGTCTCCACTCCCTAGTTGAGATTATTTTAGACATAGGGTCTCCACTCCCTAGTCGCCTTTTGCCAACATAGGGTCTCCACTCCCTAGTTGAGATTATTTTAGACATAGGGTCTCCACTCCCTAGTCGCCTTTTGCCAACATAGGGTCTCCACTCCCTAGTTGAGATTATTTTAGACATAGGGTCTCCACTCCCTAGTCGCCTTTTGCCAACATAGGGTCTCCACTCCCTAGTTGAGATTATTTTAGACATAGGGTCTTTACTCCCTAGTCGCCTTATTGCCAACATAGGGTCTCCACTCCCTAGTTGAGATTATTATAGACATAGGGTCTCCACTCCCTAGTCGCCTTTTGCCAACATAGGGTCTCCACTCCCTTGTTGAGATTTTAGGCATAGGGTCTCCACTCCCTAGTCGCCTTTTGCCAATATAGGGTCTCCAATCCCTAGTTGAGATTTTCGACATAGGGACTCCACTCCCTAGTCGCCTTTTGCCAACATAGGGTCTCCACTCCCTAGTTGATATTTTAGACATAGGGTCTCCACTCCCTAGTCGCCTTTTGCCAACATAGGGTCTCCCCTCCCTAGTTGAGATT
>NW_017676386.1:16839-17309 GCF_001879085.1 Nicotiana attenuata
ATAGGGTCTCCACTCCCTAGTTGAGATTATTTTAGATATAGGGTCTCCACTCCCTAGTTGAATTTATTTTAGACATAGGGTCTCCACTCCCTAGTCGCCTTTTGCCAACATAGGGTCTCCACTCCCTACTTGAGATTATTTTACACAAAGGGTCTTCACTCCCTAGTCGCCTTTTTCCATCATAGGGTCTCCATTCCCTAGATGAGATTATTTTAGACATAGGGTCACCACTCCCTAGTCGCCTTTTGCCAACATAGACTCTCCACTTCCTAGTTGAGATTATTTTAGACATAGGGTCTCCAGTCCCTAGTAGAGATTATTTTAGACATAGGGTCTCCAGTCCCTAGCCCCCTTTTGCCAACATAGGGTCTCGCCTCCCTAGTTGAGATTATTTTAGACATAGGATCCCCACTCCCTAGTCGCCTTTTGCCAATATAGGGTCTCCACTCCCTAGTTGAGATTATTTTAGA
>NW_017676386.1:21462-21815 GCF_001879085.1 Nicotiana attenuata
TCCAATAGGTCTCCATCGCCTAGTTGAGATTATTTTAGACATAGGGTTTCCACTTCCCTAGTCGCCTTTTGCCAACATAGGGTCTCCAATCCCTAGTTGAGATTTTTTTAGATATAGGGTCTCCATCCCCTAGTCGCCTTTTGCCAACAAGTCTACCCGACTTTGACTTTGACTTGAAAGAGTAAGTTTTCGCCTCTGTTGTTGAAAAGTCAGGACCCGTAGGGGAATCTATTCTAGACCCAGGGTCTCCAATCCCTAGTTGAGATTATTTTTAGACAAAGGGTCTCCATCCCTTAGTCACCTTTTGCCAACATAGGGTCTCCAATCCCTAGTTGAGATTATTTTTAGACATA
>NW_017676386.1:26552-26977 GCF_001879085.1 Nicotiana attenuata
TTGCCAACATAGGGTCTCCACTCCCTAGTTGAGATTATTTTAGACATAGAGTCTCCACTCCCTAGTCGCCTTTTGCCAACATAGGGTCTCCAATCCCTAGTTGAGATTATTTTTAGAGATAGGGTCTCCACCCCTAGTCACCCTTTTGCCAACATAGGGTGTCCAATCCCTAGTTGAGATTATTTTTGGACATAGGGTCCCATCTCCCTATTCGCCTTTTGCCAACATAGGGTCTCCAATCCCTAGTTGAGATTATTTTTAGAC
This sequence comes from Nicotiana attenuata, assembly GCF_001879085.1. Lineage (NCBI taxonomy): Eukaryota > Viridiplantae > Streptophyta > Magnoliopsida > Solanales > Solanaceae > Nicotiana > Nicotiana attenuata. The sequence continues at coordinate 26,817 of NW_017676386.1, forward strand.
ATAGAGTCTTCATCCCCTAGTTGCCTTTTGCCAACATAGGGTCTCCACTCCCTAGTTGAGATTATTTTAGACATAGGGTCTCAATCCCCTAGTCGCCTTTTGCCAACATAGGGTCTACAATCCCTAGTTGAGATTATTTTTAGACATGGGGTATCAATCCC
>NW_017676386.1:40067-40432 GCF_001879085.1 Nicotiana attenuata
GTATATTTTTAGACATAGGGTCTCCATTCCCTAGTCGCCTTTTGGCAACTTAGGGTCTCCAATCCCTAGTTGAGATATTTTTAGACATAGGGTCTCCATCCGCTAGTCGCCTTTTGCCGACATAGGGTCTCCACTCCCTATTGTAGTATATTTTAGACATAGGGTCTCCAACCCCTAGTCGCCTTTTTCCAACATAGGGTCTCCAATCCCTAGTTGAGATTATTTTTAGACATTGGGTCTACATCCCCTAGTCGCCATTTGCCAATATAGGGTCTCCACTCCCTAGTTGCGAATATTTTAGACATATGGTCTCTACTCCCTAGCGCCTTTTGCCAACATAGGGTCTCCAATCCCTAGTTGAGATT
>NW_017676386.1:45377-45945 GCF_001879085.1 Nicotiana attenuata
TTATTTTTAGACATAGGGTCTCCATCCCCTAGTCGCCTTTTGCCAACATAAGGTCTCCACTCCCTAGTTGATATTATTTTAGACATAGGGTCTCCACTCCCTAGTCGCCTTTTGCCAACATAGGGTCTTCAATCCCTAGTTGAGATATTTTTAGACATAGGGTCTCCATTCCCTAGTCGCCTTTTGGCAACTTAGGGTCTCCAATCCCTAGTTGAGATATTTTTAGACATAGGGTCTCCATCCGCTAGTCGCCTTTTGCCGACATAGGGTCTCCACTCCCTTATTGAGATATTTTTAGACATAGGGTCTCCAACCCCTAGTCGCCTTTTTCCAATATAGGGTCTCCAATCCCTAGTTGAGATTATTTTTAGACATTGGGTCTACATCCCCTAGTCGCCTTTTGCCAATATAGGGTGTCCACTCCCTAGTTCCGAATATTTTAGACATATGGTCTCTACTCCCTAGCGCCTTTTGCTAATATAGGGTCTCCAATCCCTAGTTGAGATTATTTTTAGACATAGGGTCTCCATCCCCTAGTCGCCTTTTGCCAATATAGGGTTTCCACTCC
>NW_017676387.1:0-34765 GCF_001879085.1 Nicotiana attenuata
ATAGTATCGCTTGACTGCATCAGAGTTGATAGCCATTTATACACATTTTCCTTCCACATCTGTCAAATATAATGCGCCATTGGACAACACTCTGGTTATAACAAATGGCCCCTGCCAGTTCGGGGCGAACTTTCCTTTTGCCTCAGCCCAATGAGGTAAGATACGCCTCAACACCAATTGCCCTACTTCAAACTTCCGCGGACGCACTTTCTTGTTATATGCTCTTGCCATTCTCTGTTGGTACAACTGACCGTGACATACTGCTGCTAATCTCTTTTCATCAATCAAACTTAGTTGTTCCAAGCGTGCTTTGACCCATTCAACATCATCAATTTCCGCCTCAGCGATAATCCGAAGGGACGGGATTTCAACCTCCGCGGGTATTACTGCCTCAGTGCCATACACCAGTGAATAAGGAGTCGCCCCTACTGAAGTGCGGATAGTAGTGCGATAGCCTAAAAGGGCGAAAGGTAACTTCTCATGCCATTGCATGGACCCTTCTACCATTTTTCGAAGTATTTTCTTGATGTTCTTGTTAGCTGCTTCGACCGCTCCATTCGCCTTAGGACGATATGGGGTGGAATTGCGGTGCATGATCTTAAACTGCTGACATGTCTCTGCCATCAAATGACTGCTGAGATTGGCACCATTGTCCGTGATGATTACCTTCGGGATCCCAAACCGACAGATGATATTCGAATGCACAAAATCGACCACTGCCTTCTTGGTCACATACTTGAATGTTTTCGCTTCAACCTACTTAGTGAAATAATCAATAGCTACCAGAATGAACCTGTGCCCATTTGACGCCGCTAGCTCGCTAGGCCCAATAACATCCATTCCCCAAGCAACGAACGGCCATGGTGCCGACATTGTATGCAACTCCGAGGTCGGAGAATGAATCAAATCTCCATGTACCTGACATTGATGACACTTGCGCACGAAACTGATGCAATCCCGTTCCATAGTAAGCCAATAATAACCGGCTCGGAGAATCTTCTTTGACAATACATATCCACTCATATGAGGTCCACAAACTCCCGCATGTACCTCGGCCATGATAACTGTAGCCTGTTTAGCATCCATGCATCTCAGTAATCCAAGATCTGGGGTTCTCTTGTACAACACTCCTCCACTGAAGAAAAAGCCACTTGCCAAGCGTTGAATTGCTCTCTTTTGATCCCATGTAGCCTGTGCTGGATATACTCCCATCCTGAGTTATTCTTTGATATCATGGAACCACAGCTCACCGTCAAGCTCTTCTTCCACCACGTTACAATAGGCATGCTGATCTCGGACCTAAATCTGTAACGGGTCCACATAAGCCTTATCTGGATGATGCAACATTGACGCCAAAGTAGCCAAAGCGTCAGCAACCTCATTGTGAATCCTTGGAATATGCCTGAAATCTATTGATTGAAACCGTTGACAAAGTTCATGCAAACACTGCCGGTACGGTATGAGCTTCAAGTCTCGTGTTTCCCATTCTCCCTGAATCTGGTGCACCAGAAGATCCGAGTCACCCATGACCAAGATTTCCTGGACACCCATGTCTATAGCCAACCTCAAACCCAAGATACACGCCTCGTATTCAGCCATGTTATTGGTGCAATAGAAACGAAGTTGAGCCGTAAAGGGTAGTGTTGCCCTGTCTCGGAAATCAATACTGCTCCTATCCCGACGCCTTTGGTGTTGGCAGCCCCATCAAAGAACAGTTTCCATCCTAGCTTCTCGACTTGTTCTAATTCTTCAACATGCATTATCTCCTCATCGGGGAAGTATGTTTTCAAAGGTTCATATTCATCATCAACTGGATTCTCGGCCAGATGATCAGCCAACGCTTGTGCTTTCATTGCAGTCTGGGTCACATAGACAATATCAAACTCCGTAAGCAAGATTTGCCACTTCGCCAGCCTCCCTGTGGGCATGGGCTTCTGAAAAATGTACTTCAACGGGTCCAACCGAGAGATGAGATAGGTGGTATATGATGACAAGTAATGTTTCAACTTCTGCGCTACCCAGGTTAAGGCACAACTCGTCCTCTCAAGCTGAGTGTACTTCACCTCATACGATGTGAACTTCTTGCTGAGGTAGTAAATCGCCTGCTCTTTCTTTCCTGTGATGTCATGCTGCCCCAGTACACAACCAAAAGAATTATCCAAAACTGTCAAATAAAGGATCAAGGGTCTTCCCGGCTCCGGCGGGACCAACACAGGTGGACTAGCCAAATACTCCTTAATCTTGTCAAATGCTGCTTGACATTCATCCGTCCATCTGGCCGCAGCATCTTTCTTTAGCAGCTTAAAGATGGGCTCGCAAGTCGTTGTGAGCTAGGCAATGAACCTGCTGATATAATTCAACCTACCAAGCAAACTCATCACCTCTTTCTTGTTCCTTGGCGGCAGTAGCTCCTGAATGGCTTTGATCTTGGACGGGTCTAACTCAATACCGCGTCGACTTACCACAAACCCCAACAACTTCCCAGATGGGACTCCAAACGCACACTTCGCTGGATTAAGTTTGAGGTTGTACCTGCGGAGCCTCTGGAAAAATTTCCTCAAGTCCTTGACATGGTCACATTGTTTCCTCGACTTTATGATCACGTCGTCTACATAGACCTCAATTTCCCGATGTATCATGTCATGGAACATGGTGGTCATCGCCCTCATATACGTTGCCCCTGCGTTCTTCAACCCAAATGGCATGACCCTATAACAATACGTTCCCCAAGGAGTGATGAATGCCGTCTTTTCCGCATCCTCCTCATCCATCAAAATCTGGTGATAGCCCGCATAACAATCCACGAAGGAACCAATCTCATGTTTGGCACAATTGTCAATCAATATATGGATGTTTGGCAGTGGGAAGTTGTCTTTTGGACTCGCCTTATTGAGATCACGGTAATCTACGCACACTCTGGTCTTTCCATCCTTCTTTGGCACAGGCACAACATTGGCTAACCAGGTGGGATACCGCGTGACCCGGATGACCTTTGCCTCAAACTGCTTGGTGACCTCTTCTTTGATTTTCACACTAATGTTTGTTTTATATTTCCTTAGTTTCTGCTTGACAGGAGGGCATGCTGGGTCGGTGGGCAATTTGTGGACCACCAAATCAGTGCTTAAACCAGGCATGTCGTCATATGACCACGCAAAAACATCTTTGTACTCAAACAGTGCTTTAATTATCTCTTCTCTGAGCTGAGGTTCCAAATGGACACTTATTTTCGTTTCCCGTACATTCTCCTGATCCCCTAAATTGATTGCCTCTGTGTCATTCAGATTAGGTTTGGGTTTTTCTTCAAAATGGCTTAATTCTTTACTGATTTCCTCAAAAGCTTCCTCATCATCATATTCTATTTCGTCATCACACTCAATTTCTTGTATTATTATTTCGGAGTTAGATTGGCATTTAAGACTGGGCCGAAGACTCCTCATGCATGACACATCACTGAAACCAGCGTAAAAGGGACTGTACAAGAAGGAAAAGAAAGACAAAATAAAAACTATCAGGAATGAAAAAGGAGGAAAATTGCATTTCATTAACATTTAAGATAACAAGGTTTAACTCATCCAAACGGACGGAACATAGCATCCGAATTACAACCTTGGAAATAATCCAGATTAAACTGAAAGGAAATCAAAACTAACTACCAAGACTCCCTCCGGGTAGGAAGGGGAGTTGCTTCCCAATTGTTAAGCTTTGCCTGGGGCCCCACGAACTGAACATCTGCCTTGCTTGGACCTTCTCCGGCCTCCAATACATTCACCTCATCAAACAGCTTTTCAAACCTCTCGATCAGCTCCTTGTCGGGATCAATCATACAACGGGGCATTGCTGTTGCTAGGCGCTTCCTAGTACCAGGCCTGACAAAGGAACGGGAAAGGCGGGGAATAGGTTTTGGAAGGGTCCATGCTTTCTTTTTCATTTTTCTAGCTCGCCTTATGTCTGCACCAGTGGGCTTGAAGCCTAAACCAAAGGTATCCAGGTTTCCAGGAAGGGATACCGGCTGTACGATGCCTTGCAAAGAAGCACCCAAGCCTTTTCCAGGTACAAATCCGTTCTTCAGCATTTCCGACGCAACCATGACGGATGCAGTAGCTACCTTTGGCACAGGAATACACTCCCCTTCCGGGATCTTTTCAACCGATACCGTATCAAAGACTTGATAAACCCATGGACCTTTGTCGTCCTCAGCTTCTATGAAAGGCACAATGGCCCCACCCAGAGCACACGAACTATCTTCCCCATGCACCACAATCTCTTGCCTGTCCCACTCGAATTTGACCATCTGGTGCAAGGTAGATGGCACTGCTTTTGCTGCATGAATCCAGGGTCGGCCTAGCAAGAGATTATAAGAAACAGCCACGTCGAGCACCTGGAACTCCATAGTAAATTCAACCGGACCTATCATCAATTCCAACACTATATCCCCAATTGTGTCCTTTCCTCCTCCATCAAATTCTCGCACGCAAATACTATTCTTGTGGATTCTCTCACAGTCCACCTTTAACTTTTCCAGGGTGGAGAGAGTGCAGATGTTTGCACTGGACCCGTTATCAATCAGCACCCGGGTGACCACAGAGTCTTCACATTTTATCGTGAGGTAGAGTGCTCTATTATGCTCAGTGCCTTCCAAAGGCAGCTCATCATCAGAAAATGTAACCCTGTTGACCTCGAAAATCTTGTTTGCTATTTTCTCTAGATGGTTCACGGAAATCTTATCAGGAACATAGGCTTCATTCAAAATTTTCATCAATGCCTGGCGGTGCTCATCTGAGTGGATCAATAATGATAGCAATGAGATCTGTGCTGGGGTCTTTCTCAGTTGTTCTACAATGGAATAATCTTGTGCCATCATCTTCTTCAAGAATTCTTCTGCCTCTTCTTCAGTTACGGCTTTCTTTACTGGTACTGGATTATCTTTGGTAATTTTAGCTTTTCTCAGCTCGTCAGGGGCAAAGCATCTTCCTGAGCGAGTCAGCCCATGGGTTTCACAAACTTCTTCCTTAACTTCCTTCCCTTTATACGTCACTGTCACTCGGCCGTAATTCCATGGGACGGCCTTTTCATTGATTACTGGTAACTGAGTCACTGGCTTGATGATAACCGGCTCTGTGCGAGCCCCTTTTACAATCACAACGGGCTTGACAGCTGCCCCCGGCACTACCACTTTAGCCGGTTATTGTTTTACTGCAACACTGCTCAAAGGCTCCTTCTTTATCACCGCAACTGGTTTGCTAACTGTCTCTTCTACCTTGATCGATGCTCTCCCACTTGTTGGTTTTTCATTTGATCTGTCCTCACTAGCCCTGATCATCATTACAGTTTGTGAAAGCTTCTTATGCTCTCCCTTTTGTACAAACTCAATCATATGGGTACCGTGATGGGTTGGCAATGGATTCTGAGTGATGTTAGGCGTATCTGGGGCTTGCACTTCAATTCGGCGGGTGTCAATGAGCTCCTGGATGGCCGTTTTCAAATGCCAGCATTTTTCTGTGTCATGTCCCGGAGCACCTGAGCAATACTCGCAACTCACCGAGTGGTCCAGATTCCTTGGGGGAGGATTTGGCAATTTGGGTTCAATCGGACTCAACATGCCCAACTGTCTCAATCTGTGGTATAAGTCAGTGTAAGATTCACCCAACAGAGTGAAAGTCTTCTTCTTCTGCAGCCTATCATTCTTAGATGCAGGGTTAGGTCGAAAATTGGTTCCAGTGGGGTTTCTGTTGGCTCTCGGGGGTGGGTAGGTGCTTTGAGCTGGGTAAGTATTTTGTGGGGTGGGTGCACACCATTGTGCATGGGTAGGAGGTTAGGGGTATGTTTGGGCATGGTGGACAGAGAAATGGGGGCCAGGAGGTGGGTAGTAGTGTCGCGGTGGGCCATATGGAGTGTGTGGGTAGGTTTGGGGATGAGGTCAAGGTTGGTGATAATATGGTGATGGACCCCTGGACCAAGCTCTCGATTCCACTACTGCAACATCTTCTTTCTTTTTCTTTCCCAATACCCCTCCAGTGCCGCTCTGGATGGCCTGGGTAGTTGCTTTGATTGCCGAATAGCTCATAATCTTGTTGGACTTAAGCCCCTCTTCCACCATACTTCCCATTTTCACTACCTCGTTGAAAGTTTTCCCCACTGCTGACACCAAGTGACCATAGTAGGTGGGTTCCAAAGCCTGTAGGAAATAATCAACCATCTCGCTCTCTTGAGGATCGACTCTTGCCGCCAGCTCTCTCCATCGGAAACCGTACTCTCTGAAGCTTTCTCTGGGCTTTTTCTCAATTTTAGTCATGACAGAAGGTCCGGGACAATTTCGAGATTATACTGAAAATGACACGTAAATGCTTGGGCCAAATCATCCCAAGTGTACCATCGAGCATGATCCTGTCGTGTGTACCATTCCAAGGCTGCTCCACTTAGACTTTGACTGAAGTAAGCCATCAATAGCTCGTCCCTTCCCCCAGCTCCTCTCATTTTGCTGCAGAACCCCCTTAAATGGGCCACCGGATCACCATGTCCATCATATAAGTCAAACTTGGGTAGCTTGAATCCTGCTGGCAACTGACATCGGGAAACAAGCACAAATCCTTGTAGGCTACACTCACTGGACCTCCGAGACCCTGCATATTTCTGAATGACTGCTATAAGCTCTTGACCTTTCGTATCATCTCCTCTTGCTCAGGGTTTTTGGGAGGCTTCTCTTCTTCAGCTGAGAGATCAAAACGGGGAGTGTAAGAGCATGGTTCTGGGGGTTTGAAGGTGGGTTCGGGTGGGTAATACTGGTTATCATGGGTTTGGAACAAAGGTTCGCTAGAGGATCTATGTAAGGCGGCTGGTGGAGGAGCCACAAACACAGGAGTAGCTGGCGGTAGAGGGCATGGGATTTGTTTGGGTGGTGGAGGTAGTGGCGTTTGAGGTGGTTCCGTAGTACTGCTGGTAAGTAGGGAAAGCCGAAGACGAGTTCACTGTGGGAGGATCTTAAGGCTGAGCTAGTGGTGGGATGTAGGCGGGGTTAGCAGGATAGGCTGGTGGTGGATGTCCCTTTGACCAGGCCTGGTACATCTCGGCCATTTGTTGTTTCAGTTTATACATCTCCTCCTTCATTGCATTAACGTCCACTACTTCCTCCTCCCTTGACGGGTCGACAATGCTTGCTTCTAATTCCTGGTTGACCATGTTTGACTTATCCTTAGAGCGGGTGTTGTAGGGATGGGTTGCCAGAATGCCAGTCAACTTAACCACTTGCCTGGACTCATCAACAACAACTTTGTTAACGGTTAGAGCATTAACAGATAAGCGACCGCACATTTGGGAATGAATGCACCTAAGTAGTTAACCATTTCTATTATGCCTTTGCTTGGTTGCATGCGTCATCCCGGCTTTTCCTTATTTCTATGTGCCACTTCCTTTTTGTTTTTCCATTGTTTCTTGTCGCTCCCTCTTTTTTGCATTTTCTCTCTTATTTTCTATTGTTATTCGGTTACGGTCGAATCTTATGTAGATTGTCTACGTATCATGACCCCGCATGAATCAGACCGAGCGTAGTTCGTGAAAAATAAATGTAAAATAGAAGCAAACTGTTTTTGGGGTTTTCAATTTTATTGATAGTAAATACGTCTATTACAAAGACTCGAAACTGACAAAAACAACTAACATACTCTGATGCAGAAAAGAACTACAGACTCCGCCATCCCTATTCCATTTTAAACGAAAATACAGACTCAATCAACTGACTGACTTTTAACGAAAAGGAAATACAGACTCAGACAACTGACAGACTCTAGTAGAAAAGGAAATACAGACTCGAATGACAAACTCTAGTAGAAAAGGAAATATAGACTCAAAGGACAATCATGAATACATTAAAGCTCCTGGTGCCCGCGGGACATCGTTCGGTCTCACCGCGGGCCTATACGCAAGTTCCCCTTGAAGTCTGTCCAGGTCACTCATTATCTGCTTCACAAATATCATCACTGATGCAAAGAAGGTGGTGCGAGCCATGTTCTCGCACACTTGGCATTTCCTAGTAATGGAGTGAGCAACGGCTAAGATTCTCTCTCTGATTCTGCCTTTTTTTTTGAAGCAACTGCCCTATCTGTTGGGCTCTAGCCTCCAAAGTTTGCTCGGCTACCTGGTTTTGTTCCTGGAGTTGTTGCAAGTCCATTTCTAATTGTGCCAATGTCGTGTAGCAGTGCTCTCTTTCAACTTTGAATTCTTTTGCCTGTTTGATCATTTTGTTCTCTGTGGCGATGACCTTTTTCTTTAATCCCGTGACCTCATTATCGTATTCTTCTTTCAACTGCTTAACCATGCGGGCCCGTTCTTCCGCGTTTTTATCCAATTGTTTCCGAACCCCGGCTAATTCCCTTTCTGCCTTGTTGAGGTCAAAACTGTAGTCATTCACTTTTTGCCTTAGATTTTCTATAAGCTTTGCATCTTTGGCACTCCTGACGGGATTTTCGGCCACTAGCTTCATCTTTTGGATTTGGGCTCGTAAGGCTTCATTCTCTCTGGCCAATTTCTTTCTCTCACCCTCATCAGCCGCGGCTTGCACGCTGTTTTCAAACTGGAGGTCTTGGACTTGGCTTTCTAATTCTCCTATTTTAGCTCTGTATTCATTTTCTTTAGCTAACCAAGCCCACTGTTCTTGCGATGATTCAGCAAAATCCTGGAGGTAAGGTCTTTTAGCCGGCCTCCCAAATGCAACTTCCTTTCTATACCAGGCATGGTACTCAGGTGACACTTCTCCTTTAGATCGATCCCGTACACAGGTATTCGCCGCCAAGTATTGACATTCGCTCCAAACCTGGCAAACCTTTGCTTCAGGAAACTGGCCATCAGGACCAATCTCAACCACTTGGATGCTAAGATCGTCGTCTTTCGGCACTATCTGGCATCTCCCGAGTTGCCTTAAAACCCGATACGGAGCATAAGGCTGAATTCTCTTAAGACCCATCAAAAGGAAGTGCGGCCCCGTTGCTGGCATATATATAATTTCATCAACAGGCAACCATCCAAACGTCCACTCTATTTGACTAGCAGTGAGGGACCAAAAGTATGATGTCCAGCCCGTGAATCCCTCGGGCAAGCTGACCCCCTTAATCCTCGCATAAAACTCCTCTATACATGTTTTCTCTGTAGACCCATAGCTCAGGAACTGAGGACGACGGCACAAGTGTTCGGTCATCCACATTTGTAACAACAGATTGCACCCCTCGAAGAAGTCTCCTCCGGATTTGCAGGCTGTAAGAGCGCGGAAGATTTCAGCTAATATCATGGGCGCGAGAGTGCTTTTGGCTTGAGTGAGTAGAGTGCTGACGACCCCGGCTATTTTTATGTCAATGTTTCCGTCCTTTCTCGGAAATACCAAAAGCCCCAGAAAGGCCACCATAAAAGCAAAACGTCTATGATCTTCCCATTTTTGGCGGTTTCCTTTGCTACATATCTTGTTTTCTGGGTTGTTGAACCTCCTATGTGGCCATATCTGTGATATATGAAGTGTGGAGTACAAAAGCCGCAACCAAGTACTTATGTCTTAAAGGAACCTCATCATTTCCGATGTAGCCAGCTATTTCTTCTAAGGTCGGGGTAAGTTCAAAGTCCGAAAAATGGAACACGTTGTGTGACGGGTCCCAGCATGTGACCAATGCTCTGATAATGTCTCCCCGAGGCACAATCTCCAACAAACCGGTAAGCCCTTTCAAATATTTTTTGACTTCATCTTGCCCTTCTCCTCCTAGGTCGTTCCACCACAGACGCAACTCCAAAGGGATTTTATGCATGATTGAGAAAGGTTCATTTTGAATTGTGCTCATCCTGCACATTTATTAAGGTGATTTCATCACTTATTTTGACCTAAAAGGGAAAAATGACACTATTGTTTTTCAAATTTCTAATTTAAAACAAACAGTCGGTTTTGCAGATACGGCCTTTCAGCACTTCGGGGAGAAGATTTTAAGGTTGTGCCCGCTAACCGTTGAAAATGACCCAAGGTTGCTGTTCTCGCAAAAACAGCCTTCCGGCGCCCTTTTAGGGACATTCGGCTTGTTTTAGACAAGAATGGCCTCACCTAACTTATTCAAAATTAAAATTTTTGCTATTTTTGGCTACTTTTGCAAAAAAGAAAAGTTGGACCCGATGGGGGTTGCCTACCTATCCCACACCCTGTGGGAATCAAACTGGCGTAGTTCGGGCAAACAAACCAAACTATGTTTGAAAACAAGACTCTTCTTTTCATTTTTCATTGGTAAATAAAACTAACTATTCTTGAGAATACGACTCTTTTTTTTTCCTCTTTTTTCATTCTCCATTGGTAAATAAAACAAACTATTTTTTAAGACTTTTCTCTTTTTTTCCTTTTTTTTTCTATTTTTCACAAAAATTCGGCAGAGTTTCAGTACAGATTTGGACATTAGTTTTTCCCCAAACAGGTAATTATCTCTCTTTAACCCTCATACCGCTATTTCTTTTAAAAGTCGGTCAGCATGCAAATCCAAACAGATAAATGCACAAGTAGAATGCATCAGGATGGTCCATTATTCCGGGTACACCTGTCCTAGACGGACCCAACCCCTGTGTTGAGTCCCCTAAGTCAAAATGCACGTGATGCAGATAAGCATTCCTACTAGGGATCCGGCATGAAGTCAAGTTATTCTAGGTTCAAAACCTGAGTATATGTTCTAGACTATGTACCCGAGCGGACAACTCGAGTCGAGGAGGGGGCTACGTACCGGGAACCAAAAGGCCATCCGGCTTAGTAACTTGTCCGTCCTCTTTCTTACTCTAAGGTATGACACTAACAGAATAGGGAGTCTCAACCAGCGAGCACATCCCCGGAGGTGAGAAGAGAGAGGTTTTGTAACAGTTTTATGTACAATTCAGATAATATCAGAGCGGTAACAAGCAACATTTTGCACATTAGTCCCAAACATGTAATAAAATCAGATAAACAAATCCAAATACAACAATTATTCCAAGCTCGAATTCTGAACCCTCAACCGAAGTTCTGGGTTCTTTTCCCCAACAGAGTCGCCAGAGCTGTCACACCTCCTTTTTTACTACACCCCGCAAGGGTGTAAAGGAGTTTTTCCACTTAAAGGACAATCTGAACGGGATATATTATTAAGATTCAGAGTCGCCACTTGGGAGATTAATGGTGTCCCAAGTCACCGGTTGAATCCCGAACCGAGGAAATTATGACTCTGTTAACAGTCCGCGAACCAGAAATCCGAGTAAGGAATTCTGTTAATCCGGGAGAAGGTGTTAGGCATTCCCGGGTTCCGTGGTTCTAGCACGGTCGCTCAACTGTCATATTTGGCTTATTTATCTGATTTTACAACATGTTTTAATCTATGTACCTTTTAACTTTGAACCGATTCTTTTATTATTTTTGAGAGAATTGCAACGTCGTGAAAACACGTCTCGAACCACGTCACATAAATGCACCCGTGGTTGTTGACATATTTCGACTTCGTTGAGACTTGGATTTGGGTCACATAAATGTGCACCCGTATTTAGGAAAGTAAAATTATTTAAATACGCGCCTAAAGAGGCTAACGCGTTGTTATCTATGGGGAAGGCCGTGGAATTCGCTAAACGGCCCATCCTGAAATCTAAGTATTTCAATACAATATTTATTGAGGGCCCCGCAATTTATGTGTTTTGTTTGGCGAGGCTCGTCTCATCTTATTATTTAAAGGTCATCCTAGAGCAAGCTATGATTTTCTATTTAATTTGTCTCTAAATAATCCTAATTAATCATTTTTATCAATTGCTATTATTTAAAGTGATGAAGGATTTTGGGCCTCAAGTTCAAGTCCACACTTGAACAAGAGGCAAACCTCTTAACTCAAGCATGCTACTTAACTAGGAGGCCCAAAACTCATGTTGTAAATGTAATCCCATGATCTTAACATAAATCCCAACCTTCAGCATTTTTGGGCTTCAAATTTAGCCCCATAAAAGGAATTTTCAACCAGCTTGGTAAGAAACTGTTTGGTAATAGGCCTGCGATCAGGCCTAAATGAGAGGGAAAAACTGTTTGACACTGGGCCTTAAACAGATTCAGGCCCAGGTCTGATTCAAACTGAAGCAGTCACGTTTGGGCTTCGAAAAGGTGGCCCAGGCCTGTAGCATGAGGCTGCCAAAACACAACCAAATATATAAACATCCCATCTATCAATTAAGTTCACAGCTATTCTTTAATGGAGGATTGACTTAACCTTCAAATATTGATTCTTATCAGGCAACCTCAAACCTAATTATCAAAGAGACATATAACTCCTAAATTTCGCCCAATGTAAACTAGATTAATACATTCCCTGGACTGTTTTGTATGATTTGAACCTGTAAATGAACTGTTAAGCTATTTCTGTATTTGAATACACAACAGATTTGATTTAACACTAATATGAACGAATATCCATTCTGAACTCAGTTTTGAATTGATAACTCCTTTTGAATTTAACTGTGCATGGACATAACAATTACACCTGACTTAAACGTACTTAATGCTTTTCATAACACCTTAACACTTCATTATCTAACACATGCGTGTTTATGGTTTCGGCACCAATTTCAGGCTGGTAACAGATTCTCAACACAAAAATGAACTCATATGAGGGGTCAAGCTATATTATGGCTAGCACTAGATAAAAGCTTCAGCTAAAGACCAAAATCAAAACACACTGAGAATCTAACTATTGCTACTACACTGAGAATCCAATTATACAGTCCAGTATACATACCAAATCGAAAATTAAACTATGTCTAAAATCTGTTAACTATTAACATGCAACAGTCTAACAAGCACAGTCTAAGGAGCAAATAGGCGAGTATTTCCATTTCATTTCAAACTTGAAAGGCTACACCGAATCAGATCCAAGGTGTGTACCTGGAAATTGAATTTCAACAAGAAGAGATGAGGATCAGCAACAGATCAAGCAGTTAGCAGAGCAAGTAGCAAGTCACAGCAGCAATTTTAACCCAGTAACAGAAGTACAGCACCAAAATGAACCCAAAATAACTCGATTGAAACCAAAAACCCACTCGAAATCAATCCTAGTAGATCTCCGAAGCTTCAGCCACCAGAAATAAACCAAAAAGCTTTGAAATAACCCCTAAACGACTTGAAATTGAATCTAGGACCACACTAGACTTGCAATCAATCTAAAATCTCAATGTAACAGTAGATTTTTGGATTTTCTATTGTTTTTGTTTTTGTTTTTTTTGGTTTTTGGAGGAAAATAAGATCTAAGAGAAGTTTTTTAATTTAAAATTCATATTTTAGCTGATGAATGCTTGTGAGAGTGGGGGGAATTTTCAGAGCTTCTAAACTTGTTATTCAAGGCAATATACACTGCCTTTTATAGGCAGAGTTTGAGGAGTATTTCAGATTTTCAGTTGCCTTTTAGTCCCTCTTTATTTACTCATTTAGTCCCTTGTTTTCTGACTTGTGTCACAAGTTAATACACTTAATTCCTGAATTTTACCTTAGAACCCCCATCTGGAAGCTTCTAGGAAGTTCTATTTCAGTTATTGCTAGATTCCCTAAACCAGTTTACCCCATTTACCTCTGCCTTAGTCCTGAAATTATCAACTTATCCCAACTCTGTTAACTAACTGAACAATTATCCTGCAAATTAAACGGCTAGAACCAAACTTAAACAACTCTTAAATCCAAAATAATTACTGAATCTCAAATTACCAATTATCATTAACAATCAAACCAACTAATCAATTAACGACAATAAAATCAGTACGAGACTAGAAACATACCATTGGCAACACAAGAAAAATCCAAACAAATAGAAACTAATCAAATCAGAATTCTAGACATAGAATACTAACTACGGATTAACAAAAGAAAATATGCTTAAGAGAAATCACACATAACAAAAGATTCATGCTACTGAACGCCTCAACAGAACAGAACAAATTATTGATTCAAAAGTGCAGACAAAACCTAAATTAATTACTTGAACTTATAACAGAATGAAAAGAATTATTGAAGCAACACAGTCATGGACGAAACACAAAATTAAAAAAAAACTTACTGGTATAATTTCTACAGTCATGCCACTTCTCAGATTCAAAATTAGACCATCTCCTGTGATATTTGAATGCTACTGGTGAGGAATTCGTCATGAGGGAAGTAAGGAGGTCACGTGGTATCAATTTGGTGGGGTTTGGAGAATTTAAGATTTTGGCCGTAGTTTTGATCGGAGATTCGAGGAGTTCGGCGGGGATTCGAGGGACGGGGTTCGGGGGGTTTGAGAGAGGAGGCTTAGGCGATTCTATGGTGTTAATTTGGTTGATTTTGGATGACTTCGCGTCTTGGACGGAAAATTTCGATCCGATATTCGACGGATTCTGGGTGTGTTTGAGAGAAACGGATGGTGGATTTGGATAGAGGAGGACGAGGGGAATCAGGGGTGTACTTTTCGTGGCGTTTGGAGACTGGCCGCCGCCGTGAGGCGATTTCCGGCGGCGGCGTAAGGCGGAGAAGGGCGGCGTTACATGGGGCTTCTAAGAGAGACGAAACGGGGGGGTTAGGTGATCCGACAATTATATATCAACGTGTCCCCAGTTCTGAGACCTTAGGTTGATTACCTCGATGGCCAGGATCTAATGAGGATGAAACGACGTCGTTCCATTTTAAAAGGGGGGGGGGCAGGCCGGGTGTCGGGTATTTGGGCTGGCCTGGTAGTATTTGTTTTGGGCTAAGATTAACAGCCCAATTTGGGTCTTCCATTAAGCAAGCTCTCCTTTCTCTTTTTTAATTGTTTTTCTTTTCTTCTTCTTCTTTTTTTATTTTGTATTTATATTTTCTAATTTTATTAAATGCCAAATCAACAAATAAAAATTTAAATTGACTTCTAGAACTATTATTCAATTCCCAAATACACTAATTCCTAATTTAAATACAAACTAAGACAATTAAAAGTGTAAATGCAAAAAAAAACCATTTTTTGTTAGTAACTTTATTACTAATTAATCCTAAAATATGAAAATAAAACCTAAAAACAAATGTCAAGCGTATTTTTTTATATTTTTTCATATGAATTAGAAAGCACCAATAAAATGCAACAGTTATCAGAAAATAAGCCAAAAATTCACAAAAATTGTAAAATAATAAAGAAATCATTTTGTTTGAATTTTTGGGAATAATTCATATAGGGCAAAAATCACGTGCTCACAGATCCCATGGTTTAAGACATAATGTTGTGTTTAGGATGGTGAAAGTCGTGGCCTTGAGACTCTTGCGTTGACCAAACAACCATCGTGTGGTCTTTTCGGACCATCGTGTGCTTGAATCGTAACTAAGATCGTTGTGGGCCCTCAACTCGATGTTTTAGCAATCCCTTAGCGTGTGTGGTGAGGAATCTAATTGTGAGTCCAAGTCCCGAGCCAATGGTCTAGAACTTGCCCTGAATGTTTGTTGAGGCGAAATCTTAGGTGAAATTTGACTTGAGAAGTGATTATAGGCTCACCTTGATCCGAATGCTAAGTTGAACAATTCCATAGCCTACCAAAAAGATGATCCCTAGTTAACCCTTTTGAGCCTTAAACCTTTTCTTTCAAGAACCAATGCTACAAGTCTATACCCGTGCTAAATGATTACCCACTCTTGGCACCCAAATCTTCCCTTGAGTAATGGCAAATGTCTATGTTTGGGGGGAGAGACAAGAAAGGAAACAAAGTGGTAGAAAGGTACAAAAGCAAAAGAAAAAGGAAGGCAATGAAAAAGCAAGAAAAGAAAAAGACAAAAAGAAAGTTCAAAGTGAACAAGAATAAAAAGGGAGTCAAAGGAAACAAAAGTGAAAAGAAAAAGGTGTGGAAAAGTAGAAAAGGAGAAATGTTTTGAATTGCATAAGAAAGAGTGACAATGTGTCTCTCTAACCCCTTGTAAAGAAGTAAAATACTCAAAAGAGTCAAAAGAGTTGTGCCATAATGAATCAAAAGAAGTGCTTAAGGGAAGATTGAACCCACTTGAATAAAAACATGTCCTACCCTCACCCAAAAGCCTTCATAATGACTCCACAAAAGCCCTATAGGATCTTGAGTTGAAGGAAACCTACATTAGTGGATACTTACATAAGGGGCAAGCATATGGTACCTAGAGCCGGACTTGTGACCTTCTTCTTGAGAGAGATGAGTGAAACTCCATCAACCTCGATTTGTGTGTTAATACTCTAAGGTGAGGTTCGCTTAGGGAGAGTTGAGGACGTGTGAGTTTGGGTTCCACAATGGCCAAAGTAATTGAGATAAGCTCTTTGATGAAATGTGTCAACTCTTGAAGCTTTTGCGTCACACTTGATCCATGGTATTTCAAAAGTTAAATGTGCTAATGATGCATTTGTATTGAGGGCAATTGTTAGTCCCAATTGATGCTTGTTGAGGTTGCCTTAGGATGGCTGGAATTATGTGGATTTTCCTTTAAGGGGTGGGTCTTATTTTGTTTTCTTGAGGACAAGCAAAGGCTTAAGTTTGGGGGAGTTGATAAGTTAGGATTTTAACGTGTTTTATGCCCATACTTGCCTACGCTTTTGCGATAAAATTGCTACAAAATAGTCCCAAAATGCTCACAAGTTGTACTTGATTGCAGGTTTGATCGACAAAGCGACGAAAGTCAAACATCGGCTCAGAAAGGAGTGAAACCTGTTCAAGTGTCAAAGACCAAGGAAGTTGAGGAAAAGAGGCCCTAGTGCGGACCGCGCAACTGTGAACGCGGCCGCACTAGGAGGTTCAGAGAATGGCAGAGTTGAAGGGAAGGCTACGCGGTCGCGGTCATTTCCACGCGGTCCGCGGTCAGGCTCCGCGGCCGCGCTACACTTTTACGCGGTCCGTGGAGCAGAGATTCGGAGAGCCAAATAATTGACCACTTCAAAGCAAAGCGGCCAGCGTCCACTTCTGTGCGGCCGCGCTAACTTCCACCGCGGCTGCGCTACTTTTTTATGCGGTCCGCGATCCTCAACTTCAGAGAAGCAGAAGCCAAGAGTTCAAGAGCCAGTGCGGTCGCGGTCATGTTTGCACGGTCCGCGCTGACCCCGCAGGGGTATTTTTGTCCAATTTTTCCAGCCCAGTATAAATAGAACCTTTTTCCATTTTTAGGTAAAGTTTTATTTTCTGACGCTGCTGAGCTCGTGGGAACGAATAGTTTAGCCATTTTTGGCACTTTTGACCTTTAATATTGTATTTCCTTCTTAGCAATTAATTAATATGTTTACTTCTTCATCTATTTCTTTAATTTTTGAATCTAGCATGAGTAGCTACACTACACTAGCTAGGGTTGTGGCTCAACCCTAGTGTGGGTAATTGATGGGTGTTGCCATCTAAGGTTAGATTGATATTGGGTGTTTGTTATTTGGGTTAATTTTAGGTTTTAATTAAGGGTTGGTGGTTGCAAACACTGATTCTAGCTTGGTGGGTTTAACTCTTCTTGAGAAAGAGAGTCTATAACCCCAAAATTGACCCAACAAGGAATTGGGATGGACCCCTGAGAAATGGTAGTCCCAATTAAAGGGTTAAATCTCGAGAGACTAATCAACCTACTTGAACCCTAGTTGCTTGGTCTAATTGGCCTACTCAATTGGTCTCAAGAGAGTCAATTGGGCAAAATCACTCTCTCTACCGAGAGGTGTGAGAGTGGGTACAATTGTGCAACGGTTATAGCATAAGCCCCAAATATGTCAATCTATCCTTAGTAGCATCTACCCGTTAGTAATCCACCTAGGTAATGCCACGACCCTAGTGCCTTTCTCTATATTAATTACAACTTAGCAATATTCCCGTAGCATAATTTAGTTTCAATCATTAGCTTAATAAAGGTAGATATAGAAATCAAAACCAAATATGTTTGAAAAGACATTAGAAGCACAACCGCAATTCTAGACTAAACAGACATTACAACTCCACTACTAGCTCCCTGTGGAAATTCGATCCCGAACCACTATTCGGGTAAAAGTTGTTGCGACCCGCTCTTCCTACCTTATGTCGACACCCCCTTTTTCTAAAGCGAAATCGGGTTTACGACATTTGGGAAGACAACTCTATTCCCGTTTGGGAATTGGGTTTTGGAATTGAAGAGTCGCCACCTAATGATTAAGTGTATTAGAACACTAAGGGTTTTGAATTGGAAAACCAGAGTTCGGGTAAAGGCTAGAAATTATCTCGAGGGGAAGGTGTTAGGCACCCCTCAAGATCCACTAGTGTGGTTCCCGGCCATGCTATGTTGTGACTTTAATGTAAACAAGTATACAAATAAATTTACACATAAGGGTTGCAAACAAGCATGTTGGAATCTATAATTTGTTTGAGGGAGAGTCTAAGTGCAAAAATTAGTCAAGACATTGAATAAACAAAGAAGAAAAAGTTAGAAGGAAAAGGAATAATGCAGTGAAAAAAAATTAGAGGGGAGTTTTGGGTAATTGAAAAGACAGAATTTATTGATACTAAACAAAGTAACATAAGGAAAGGGATCCTAGGTTTATAAATTACATGGATCATCCACACAACACCGGTAACCAATCGTACGCATAGTGTTATCGTGTGGTCATCATCTCCATGTCTACCCTTCCCACCCTGTTAAGGTATTAATCGCGGAATGGTATCGCTACCTACAGCGTGCTATTACCCGTCCCACCTATCAGTCCTGGAGGCTTTTAGGAATACTAATCCTAAAGGGAGGAAGCTTGGCTTTTCAGAGGTTTAAAGGGATAAAATTCTAAGGCGACAATAAAAAATACATAATACACTTAATGGGGAGATAAAGCAATTAAAGGCTCAAGTAGGCCTCCTCATTTAGAGAAACGAATTGTTTAGCACGTCTTACACATACTATTTAGGTCCTTGATTAAAATTAGCGTAGGAAGAATTGATCTACCACATATTTCCAGATAGGGAGGAATTAGTCCTGCTTAGATATAGTTGCAGAAAAACTGATGATTGATTAATTATCTAACTATCTATATGCGTCAAACAGGGTCTATATGCATGATATCTATTAGTTCAAAGACGGGGGAAGAACGAACTGATTGCAAAAAATATTTAAGTTACAGCATCGTAAGTTCTGCGAGCACTTTAAACGAGTTACTACTGATTTTAAAGATGAGTGGGCAATTTCATATTTTAATCGATTACTCCTATAGGCATGCTTTCTAGGTGTTACGAATCTTGTTATGCAGAGATCTTCTAAGCAGGTCATTGATATGATTGGTTTGTTTTAGGCCCTATAAGTGGAATTGCCTAATGACAGATGCACGTGCAAAAAATGCAGGAAAAATCCTATAGGCATATTATCTACGTGATGTGCAGAATTTTAGCAGTGATTTATTGACATGGTATATATTGCGAAGTGCAGAAAACCTATGAGCATGGTATCTATGTGAAGAATGCAGCATTTTAAAGTATTAATCCTATAGACATGTTTTCTATGAGAAAATGCAGAATTGAGAGAATATATACCCTATAGGCATGGTATCTACGTGAAAATGCAGAATTGAGAAAATATACACCCTATAGGCATGGTATCTACGTAAAAATGCAGAATTGAGAAAATATACACCCTATAGGCATGGTATCTACGTGAAAATGCAGAATTGAGAAAATATACACCCTATAGGCATGGTATCTGCGTAAAAATGCAGAATTGAGAAAATATACACCCTATAGGCATGGTATCTACGTGAAAATGCAGGATTGAGAAAATATACACCCTATAGGCATGGTATCTACCCTTTAGCATGCATTCTATCCCATCCCTTTTCACTATACCCCAGTAGTTATTACAAAGTTCATTACAAAGTTGATGACAGACCAAGTGAATCAAAAGAATAAATGAAAATACATCAGTGATTACATCTACATCTAATCAGCCTAATCCAGACTCAAAGTCTAATAATATGAGATAAACCAACTTCCAGGATCGGATTTTTCAAAGCCTTTCTCTTACACCCCAAATATTATTGCAGAACAGATTATAGTGCAGTGTGGAAGGGCCAGCCCTCAAGTGTCCAAGTTCAAAGGGAACTCAAGGTCCCAAGGCAAGGCTACAGGAGGGGGGCAGGACTTAAGGGCTTAGGAGTAAGTGTAAGTGCAATGAAAAGGAATTAGGGGGGAGCCAGGGCAGGCTGGTGGTCATGCCTAGCACCTGGGCTACTGGCACACCCCTGACCAGCTTGTCAGCTTAAAAATTAAAGAGTTAGGACCCTTTGAGGGTCAGGTTCAGCCATGGACAGCAATTTAGAGGCTGCCAGGCTATACCTTAACTCTATACACATAAGGGAATGGGGTTATGGGAGATTGAAAGAGGCTGGGATCCAAAGGACCCAGTCTTAATCCATGACAACAACTTTGTATGTTGCCATGTCTTAAACTACAGCCCAAGCACATAAAGGGGAATGGGGACAGGGATTCATTGCAGTAACAGATAGCCAAACATAAATAATCATTTTAAAACTGAACTCTATAAAGCAGTAAATTAGGCATGGGCATAAAAGCTTGTAAGTAAACACATTGGATTTTGATGCTTGAATCAAAAGTAGGACATACCAGTTCAGAAGAGCAAGTAGGAAGAAACAGTAGATTTAGGGAAGCCAAATTGCAATCAAGAAGCAAGAGTGTAAGTTTTAGAAGAGAGTTGTGATGATTAAAAATCGTGTGTGTGTTAATGAAAGGGCAGGGTATTTATAATTGATAACAGGTATAGCAAATAAGACAAGAATCATAGTTTAGTAATAATTAAGGAACTATGTACCAATTAAAATCAATGAGCCTATAGACTTCCTTTAATTAAGGAGTCCAAATTCAAACGGTAATGGGCAGAAGTTATTTAAGGAAGGAAATCAAGTAAATACCTCGTGCAAATAAGGGTAAATACATGGTGGTACTTGATTTGTAAAACAAAGAAAGGGAACCAGTAAAGAATCCCATTGAAAGCCTTGCTCGAGTCAGAAAAGAGGTAAAAGGAAAGTTTTAATTTAGGGAAAAATCAGTAACAATCAAATAAGCAACATTAAAGGAATTCAGAATCAATTAACAGTTGGCAAGACCTTTGAAAGAGAAGCTCTCGTATAAAACACATAGACATGTCAAGCAAAAGGGTTTTAAAATCACAAACGCAGAAAAAGGTTCAAATTCAATTCATAAACTCGAAGTGAGTCTGAGAGTTCAAGGTTTCAAAGTAGAACCCGTGTCCGAACGTAAAACCAAATTTAGCCAAAGAAAACCCCCAAATCCTAGGGTTTTTAAACTCGAATTTGATACAGAGATGAAGAGGCAAACTATCGAGGTGAGCCTAGAGACCTTTTCAGAGTCTCATGAGAAGCATACAAGCACAATAGCAAGTAGAACATAGGAACTAGTACAGGAAACAAGTTTCAAGAAAGCTTGAAAATTAAATGAGTTCAGGTAGTGTAAACTTAAAGAAACAGTCGATGAAACACATTTAGAAAGAATCCAAGTGAAGTCCGGTAAAGGCAAACAAAGGATCAAAACTCAGTAGGAAAATACAGTAGAGGAACACATAAGATAGACATGAGAGAGCATGGTGAAAAAACAGTATGAGATAGAACGGAGCATAATAAAATAAATTTCATAACAAGGCAAATATAAGAACACATGAAAGGCATGTGAGTCAGAAAAGAGCCGGTAAGAACATAGCAGGGATCGATTCACACCAAGAAAAGAGAAGAAGAAGAGTCAGAAACATTTTAAGGACTTTCACGAAACCCTAATCGAAAAGAAGTGCTTTTTGAAAGAAAATCGGAAAAAAAGGTTTAAGAAACTTAAGCAACAGTGCAAACATGTAACAGATCTAAAATAATCGGAGAGAACCTCGATATTTAGGGTTCCAGATGAACCCTAGAGATGAGAAAGGCTTCGAAAATACCCGATCTAAGTCGGATAATGTCATAAACAGGCTCAAAAGACCAAGAGCCACCGGAGCAAGGCCGGAGATGGCCGGAATCTTCGAATCAGTGAAGGCCTGGGTAAAGACACTCGAGGTCTGTCCTCGATCCTTCGAACAACAGGCATGCAGGAGCCATAGGAGGTGGGTATAGGCTGTCCATGGCCTGAGAAGCCATAGACGCCGGTGAAAACATGGTGGAACAAGGTAGGGGAGGCTAGGGTTCCGGGGAGCCTTGAGAGAATTTGGGAGTTCAAGGGCGGCTGAAGGAGGAAAATGAATTAGGGTTAGGGGTCGTCTGTGAATTAAAAAGGAAATAATCAATCTGAGCTCTTGATCTGCTGAGATTTAGAAGGGGGGATCCGGTCGATTTTTTATGGACTGGGTCGGTTTAAAATTTGGGCTGGTTGCGATTAGGCTCAATTGTGGTTAAAATTGAAATTGCAAAGGGGTTATAATTGAAATGGACGAGGCTAAATGTTAAACAGCCATTTCTTCCCTTTTATTTTAAAAATAGTTAAAATAATTTCCAAAACCAGTTAAAAGCACTAAATTGATTAATAATCATATAAATATTAATTAAAAGTATTGGGAGCAATGTTGTAATTGCAAAATACTGTTAATCGGAAAATAGGTTATAATTGCAATTATAGCAATTTAGCCTTTAAAATACCAAATAAATTTTATAAAAATGTGCAAAAAATCACGTTAATTATATCTTGGTCTAAATATGAAATAAAAATAAATTATTCATCAAAAAGTGATAGTCCGTAAATAATTATTGAATTTTGTACTATTAAAATAGACAACAAATTGATTTTAAAAACCTTTAAAATAAGGGAAAGATACCAAAACTCTTGGGCATGCTTATATATGCATGTACATACTATTCTGAGAACATCTTGAGTATATAAAATACATAGGGAAAAATTGGGTATCAACAGCTGCCCCTCTTTACCCGGGAAGGATGAAAGAGTTGTCGGGTAAAGATATGATGACAATTTTGATCGAGAGAGACGACTTGCAAAGGTTTTGACCGAGCTCTAGTTTCTGAGCTGCCTACATATCCCTGATTTTACAGCAATCAGGTCATGTATAGTTCGGGGTACATCAACGGAGTATGCCGATGGAGGTTTTTGAAGAGACGGACGCAATATTTAGGTTAGGAAGGGTGGTCAGGGACTGATGGGTTGCGAGAACCGGAGCGAGATCGCTCTTGCTGTAATGGCCGTTGCTAGTTGATGTACCTGCAATTGAGTAATACAAGCATATCGTGCAGAATTTAAACGTGATGCAAGTTCCCGTTGGACCATGAATGTTGTCTTTGGACGGTTAGGATGACGTCCTCAGACCATGACGTCCTGGGCCGTAAAGCGCATAATAAAGGATTCGCAGGCTATGAAATGATGTTCTCGGCTATGAAAATGATGCCTCCGAACCATGATGCATTTGAATAATGATATGCAGAAGACAAAAGCGGGGTCCTCAAGCCATGGCATGGCGTTCTCGGGCTATGAAAATGGTGCCTCCGAACAATGACGCCTTTGGACAATTTGGCGATCTTTCAGCCCATGAAATGCAGGATTTGGCGATGTTTCAGCCAATGAAATGCAAGATTTGGCAATGTTTCAGCCGATGTAAAGCATAAATATAAATGGCGATATTTCAGCCGACATAGAAAATTTGAATAAAATTGGCGATGTTTCAGCCGACATAGAGATTTAAATATAGTTGGCGATGTTTCAGCTGATGTAAAGCATAAATAAAATTGGCGATGTTTCAGTCGACATAGAGATTTAGATATAGTTGGCGATATTTTAGCCATGCAAAGATTTGAATAAAGTTGGCGATATTTCAGTCGGTGCAAAGATTCAAATAGGGTTGGAGATATTTCAGCCGATGCAAAGATTTAAATAAAGTTGGCGATATTTCAGTCGGTGCAAGGATTCAAATAGGGTTGGCGATATTTCAGCCGATGCAAAGATTTAAATAGAGTTGGCGATATTTCAGCCATGCAGAGATTTAAATAAAGTTGGCGATATTTCAGCCATGCAGGATTTAAATAAAATTGGCAATATTTTAGCCATGCAGGATATAAATAAAATTGGCGATATTTCAGCCGACAGGTGGAGACAATGCTTAGTCTCGGAAGGCGGAAAGGTAGCCTTATGCAATGCAAGAAAAATGCAGGATGGAGGTAGAGCTTAACCTCGGAAGGTAGAAAGGTAGCCTTATGCAATGCGTAGAAATGCAGGATGGAGGTAGTGCTTAACCTCGAAAGGTAGCCTTATGCAATGCAGGAAATGCAGATGGAGGTAGAGCTTAACCTCGGAAGGCAGAAAGGTAGCCTTATGCAATGCAGAGAATGCAGATGGAGACAGTGCTTAGTCTCGGAAGGCAGAAAGGTAGCCTTATGCAATGCAAGAAAATGCAGATGGAGACATTGCTTAGTCTCGAAAGGCAGAAAAGTAGCCTTATGCAAAAATGCAGGAATTAAAAGGGCGACTAGTAATGGAATCTCTTAGCTGGTAGATGATAGCTGATTGCATCATTGTGGCTGCTAGGGATGTTGTGTACGGATAGCAATTGTAAATAGGTGACGATTCTGAGAAGTTGCATTCTTGAGAAAGTATGAGTGCACAAATATATCTAATGACATTGCGAATTGAGTGCCTGCATCCAAAGAAAAATCGTGAGTTTTGTAAAAAGGGGAAGGTTAGTTCGTCTTCCCGTGGCCTTTGCTCGTCCTGCTTGACGTTGTGTATCATTGGGGTAGCGTTGCTAAACACAGCAATTCGGATAATAGTCATGCATGATTTAGTAAAAATAATGTAACGTAAATACATAATTGGAAATAATAGTCTTCTTTTTAGATGAACCGACGACTGCTACGCGGTTCAAGATATTGCAACCTCTCTTGCTCCGGAATTTTGAGGGTCATCCTCAAAATTCTGCCCCAGTTTCCAATATTGGGGGGAAATGAATTTTTATTGAATTGTGAACGAACCCATAGGGCTGCCTACGTATCCTCCTCTTAAACGGAAATCAGGTCAGGCGTAGTTCAAATACATCATATAGGAAAGCATAAAGATTACACATAGTAGCGCTTGACTGCATCTGAGTTGATTGGCTTTGGCCAGACTTCTCCATCCATTTCTGCGAGTATGAGGGCTCCTCCGGTTAGAACTCGGTGAACCATGTACGGACCTTGCCAATTAGGAGAGAACTTTCCTTTGGCTTCGTCTTGGTGCGGAAAAATCTTCTTCATTACTAACTGCCCTGGCGCGAACTGTCTTGGCCTGACTCTCTTGTTGAAGGCTCTGGTCATTCTATTCTGATAAAGCTGACCATGGCAAACTGCATTCAGTCTTTTCCCGTCTATAAGGGCTAATTGCTCATAGCGACTCTTTATCCATTCTGCATCTTCAAATTCTGCTTCCTGCATAATTCTCAGGGAGGGAATCTCTACTTCGGCTGGGATGACTGCCTCGGTGTCGTAAACCAACATATAAGGAGTCGCCCCAGTTGATGTGCGGACGGTGGTACGGTATCCCAATAGAGCAAATGATAGCTTCTCATGCCACTACTTGTGTTTTTCTATCATTTTCCTTAGTATCTTTTTGATGTTCTTGTTGGCTGCTTCTACGGCTCCATTCATCTGAGGTCTGTAGGCTGTAGAATTCTTGTGCTTGATCCTGAAGGTTTCACACATTGCTTTCATCAGGTCGCTGTTGAGATTGGAACCATTATCAGTGATGATTGACTCTGGGACGCCGAATCGGCAAATGATGCGATCGCGGACAAAGTCTGCCACGACCTTCTTGGTCACTACCTTATACGATGCTGCTTCAACCCATTTGGTGAAGTAATCAATTGCCACTAGAATGAACCTGTGCCCATTTGATGCGGCAGGCTCGATAGTCCGATGACATCCATTCCCCAAGCGGCGAACAACCATGGTGAGCTTGTTGCATTGAGCTCGTTAGGAGGCACCTTTATCATGTCTCCATGGATTTGGCAATGATGAAATTTCCGAACATACTGGATGCAGTCTGTCTCCATAGTCATCCAGAAATAACCAGCTCGGAGTATTTTCTTGGCTAAGACAAAACCATTCATATGCGGACCACAGGTCCCTGCATGAACTTCTTCCAACAACCTGGATGCTTCCTTTGCTTTGACACATCTTAGTAGTCCCAAATCGGGAGTCCTCCTGTACAGGATTCCTCTGCTGTGAAAGAAGTGATTGGATAACCTCCGCAGTGTGCGCTTTTGAGTAATGTTTGCAAGTTCTGGATACTCTCCTGTTGATAGATACTTCTTAATGTCATGAAACCATGGTTTTCCATCTGCTTCTTCCTCGACATGAGCACAGTAGGCGGGTTGATCCTGGATTTTCACTGGGATGGGATCAATGAAGTTCTTATTCGGATGTTGAATCATGGATGATAGAGTGGCCAATGCATCGGCGAACTCATTCTGTACTCTAGGAACATGCCAGAATTCTGTCTTTGTAAACCTCTTCCTCAATTCTTGTACGTGATGCAAATATGGGAGTATCTTGGAGTTCTTGGTTGCCCATTCTTCCCGAACCTGATGTATGAGCAAGTCGGAATCCCCAATCACTAGTAACTCCTGAACGTTCATGTCAATGGCCAGCTTGAGCCCCAAGATGCAGGCTTCG
The DNA here is from genome assembly GCF_001879085.1 of Nicotiana attenuata. Taxonomy (NCBI): domain Eukaryota; kingdom Viridiplantae; phylum Streptophyta; class Magnoliopsida; order Solanales; family Solanaceae; genus Nicotiana; species Nicotiana attenuata. The sequence goes on from NW_017676387.1 coordinate 26,592, forward strand.
TACTCGGCCATGTTGTTGGTCACGGGAACCTGAGTTTGGCGGACACCGGATAATGCTGACCTATTTCTGATACTAGAACTGCTCCTATGCCAACGCCTTTAAAGTTTGCTGCTCCGTCGAAGAACATTCTCCAGCCATCATAGGATTCTGCAAGGTCTTCTCCTATGAAAGAAACCTCCTCATCGGGAAAATACGTCTTTAGAGGCTCGTATTCTCCGCCCACGGGGTTTTCGGCAAGATGATCGGCTAGTGCCTGTCCTTTGATTGCTTTCTGTGTCACGTAGACGATATCAAACTCACTCAGCAGTATTTTCCATTTGGCTAGCTTGACCATGGGCATGGGCTTCTGAAAGATGTACTTCAGTGGATCCATCCTTGATATGAGATAAGTAGTATAGGCACAGAAATAATGCCTCAACTTCTGAGCTACCCAAGTCAGAGCACAACAGGTGCGTTCTAGTAGGGAATACCGGGCCTCGTACGGGGTGAACTTCTTGCTGAGATAGTAGATGGCTTGCTCCTTTCTCCCCGTTTCATCATGTTGTCCCAAAACACAACCGAACGCTCCATCCAGTACCGCAAGGTAGAGCAATAGCGGTCTACCTGGTTCGGGCGGGACCAGGACTGGCGGCGTTGACAGGTATTCCTTGATTCTGTCGAAGGCTTTCTGACAATCATCAGTCCATTTAGTGGCGGCGTCCTTCTTCAACATCTTAAAGATTGGTTCACAAATGACAGTGGACTGAGCTATGAACCGGCTGATATAGTTGAGTCTCCCCAAGAAACTCATAACCTCTTTCTTGTTCTTTGGCGGTGGTAATTCTTGAATGGCTTTAACCTTTGATGGATCTAGTTCTATTCCTCGTCGACTTATGATGAACCCAAGCAGTTTTCCGGCAGGAACCCCGAATGCACATTTGGCGGGATTCAGTTTCAAGTTGTACCTTCTCAATCTGTTGAAGAACTTTCTTAAATCCTCCATGTGGTCAGTGGCTTTCTTGGATTTAATGATGACATCATCTACATACACCTCGATCTCTCTGTGTATCATGTCATGGAAAATAGTAGTCATGGCCCTCATGTAGGTGGCCCCAGCATTCTTTAATCCAAACGGCATCATCTTGTAACAATACATTCCCCATGGCGTAATGAAAGCCGTTTTCTCCGCGTCTTCTTCGTCCATCCATATCTGATGATACCCAGCAAAACAATCGACGAATGACTGCAGCTCGTGCTTGGCGCAGTTGTCAATCAGGATGTGTATGTTTGGCAAGGGGAAGTCGTCTTTCGGACTGGCCCGATTGAGGTCCCGGTAGTCGACACAGACTCTGACCTTCCCGTCTTTCTTTGGCACTGGCACAATGTTGGCTAACCATGTTGGATACTCCACTACCTTGAGAACCTTGGCTTTGACTTGCTTGGTGACTTCTTCCTTGATTTTCAAACTCATGTCTGGCTTGAACTTTCTGAGCTTCTGCTTTACCGGCGGACATGTCGGATCTGTTGGCAGTTTGTGAGCTACAATAGATGTACTGAGACCGGTCATATCATCATATGACCAGGCAAATATGTCCTCATATTCTTTTAAGAACTCCGTGTACTCTTCCTTTTCTGATGGTGACAGGTGAACACTGATGCGCGTTTCCTTGACATTCTCTGTATCCCCCAGGTTGACAACCTCAGTTTCGTCCAGGTTAGACTTAGGTCTATTCTCAAAGTCCTCGACCTCTTTAACGACCTCTTCTGGTATCTCATCCTCTTCTGAGTCTATATCCGTTTGTTGCGTTATCTCGTCGCATGTCACATTCATCGGTTCATCAAGATAAGTAATAGTAATGCTGTGTAAAAGTAAAATAAATGACAGAGAAAAATAATAAGAGCGAGACTATATAAGAAACTGAAATGCTTTGATAAATTCCAAAATTGTTTTGAACATCGGAGCTTTTTTTCAAAATTTAAAGATAATACTGAAGGGAAATCAACTAGCGAAAAGTAAAAGATAATGCATAATGCTTTGTTCAGCCTTGCTACCCCGAAGCTCTCCGGGCCTTGGTGGTTCTGATGGACCAATTGTTGAGGCGCTCCCCTCGGCTCACGGCTTGTATGGAAGGGCCTTCCTCCCCTTCCTCCTCGAGAATGACGTGACAGTCCATATCGTCATCTTCCAAAAATAGGTTCTTCATTGCGGCCAATGTTTCATCTTCCTCTGACCCATATAAGATGTCTGCCGGCTGGAAAGTCTGTTCCAGGCGGGGTATAGGGTGCTCTAGCGGATAGTAAGGGCCGCGCCATGGTGGCGACCAGTTCCTGAATTCTTGCCAAGTATATCCATACCCTAACCCGAAAGTGGTGCCATGCTTCTTCAGTTTGATAGGCTTGGTGATTCCCTGGAGGTTCTTGCCGAGCCCTTTGCCAGGTTCATACCCGCTCCAGTTTAGTATACTCTCTATCTTGTTATCCCACCACTTATCTTTGTCCACGGCGTTGACTCGCTCAATCTGGTGGTAAGTTTCTCCTCCTAGCTTCCTTCTTCCTTCAATTGCTGGGATGGTTTGGCGACTGTATATGGGGTTACTCCCGTCACCATGAATAATCACCTCTTGGTGATTCCACTCGAACTTCACTGCCTGGTGCAGGGTTGATGCTACAGCTCCAGCGGCGTGGATCCAAGGTCGTCCTAGTAGTAAGTTGTAGGATGCTGGGATGTCTATTACTTGAAAATCAACATCGAACCAAGTTGGCCCCATTTGCAAACATAAACTGATTTCCCCAATAGTGGACCTTTGGGAGCCATCAAAAGCTTTGACGTTGATAGCCCCATCCTTGATTTCATGCAGACTCTTCCCTAATGTTCTGAGGGTCACCAGTGGACAAATGTTGAGGCTGGACCCTCTGTCAATCAAAGTCCTGGTGATGAAATAGTCCTCGCATTGCACAGTGATGTGCAACGCTTTGTTGTGGCCTAAACCTTTAGGGGGCAACTCATCCTCGTGGAAAGTGATTTTATGACTCTTCAATACCTACCCGACCATGTTTTCCATCTCTCCTCCAGTTATATTGCTGGGTACGTATGCCTCGCTCAGTATCTTCATCAGGGCGTTCTTGTGTGTCTCGGAGCTTTGCAGTAGAGCTAGAATGGAGATCTGTGCTGGTGTTTTGTTTAATTGGTCGACAACTGAGTATTCTTTTGCCTGTATCTTCCGCCAGAGATCATCGGGCCCAGTTTCAATAGGTCGTCCCCATGCCTGCTTACTTGATTCAACTAAGTGCTCTGGAGTATAAATTCTGCCAGTCCTGGTCATACCCTGCGCTGCAATTGCTTCTCCAGACCTAGTCTTTCCCTTCCTTCTTGCCTCGGTGGTGTAATCCCAAGGAATGGCCTATGTATGGAATGGCGTTACCGCTGACATTGCCACAGGAATGGGCACTCTCGTTTTGGGAGGCAACACAGCAACTTCGAATGGTGCAGGTGCTTTTGGAGACCCAAACTCCACTTCAATTGGCTCTGCAATCTTTATGGAGGACGGTGTTTCAAACTCGAGAGGCACGGACATGTTTACTTCAGCATCCCCAGAGGGCTGGATATGGACTAAGATTGGATTTAGTGTGACTGTTGGTTTCTTGGGCTCGTCACCTTCGGCAATTAATCCAATTGACCCTTTAGGGTCCCAATCATCTTCTACTTCGATCATATGCACACCACCACCCTTATGACCAGGCAAAGGATTGTTGCGAACATTAGGAGCAGGTTCTTTGGCCACGATGATTTTGTTGTCAATTAGAGCTTGGATTTTGTCTTTCAGAGATCGGCACTCATCAATGGTATGCCCTTTCATGCCGGAATGGTATGCACAGGTTTTGTTTGGATTGACCCATTGGGAAGGATTTTCTGGAGTTATGGCAGGGATTAGGGTGACGTAACCGGCTTCTTTTTCTCAGACGAGGGAATCATTCCTCTCTAAATAAAAAGAAGCTAGAATCTTTCTATTGATAGAGCTTTCACGTCTGCGCGAGTCTTTCATATAGTTGGTCGATTGGCTCGGCGATGGCGGTGTATTGTTGGGAGATCTACGGTCGAAGTTAGGGCGTGGCCTGGGGAAGTTTTGCCGGGCGGGAAGTGATTGGTAGTGAGCGTTATAGGCTTGGTAGACAGGTGCAGTTTGGGAATATCTTGGTGAGGTAGGTTGATATGTGGGGGAGGGAGATGATTGGTAAGTCGGGAGTGGAACTTGGTAAGAGGGCGGGGGTGCTTGGTAGTTTGGAGTGGGTTGATATGTGAGTGGGGGTAATGGATAGGTTTGGTATTTTATTGGGGATTTTGTTCTTTGTGCAACCATCATGGCACTCACATCCTTTTTCTTGGACGTTCTACCAGACTGTAGAGACTTGTTGGTAGCCTGCAGTGCTTCAAAATTAGTGACCATACCGCTCTTAATGCCTTCCTCATTCCTTTCTCCTAGCTTGATGATATCGGAGAATTTCTGGCCCTCTATCAACATTAACCTCTCATAATACTGCGGATCTTGAGCTCGGACAAAAAATCGGTTCATCTGTTCTTCCTCCAAGGCCGGCCTGACCTTAGCAGCCTCGGATCTCCATCGAGTAGCATACTCGCGGAATGTCTCAATGGGTTTCTTTTTCAGATTCTGGATGTAGAAGATATCTGGTGCATTTTCTGTATTGAACCTGAACCTGTCCATGAAATCGGACGCCATTCCAACCCAGCTCGTCTACTTCTTGGGATCTTGGCTAATGTACCAAGATAGCGTATCGCCTTTCAAACTTCTCATGAAGAGTTTCATGCGAATCTTTTCATCTCTTCCTACGCCGACCAGCTTATCACAGTATGTCCTCAGATGGACTCTATGATCCCCCGAGCCGTCAAACATTTCGAACTTGGGAGGTTTGTACCCCTCGGGAAGTTCGACGTCTGGCTAAATGCAAAGATCCTCATAATTCAGCCTTTCAATTCCTTTGTTTCCTTTAACGCCCTGGACTCGGCTAGTCAATTTCTTGAGCTCGGCTGCTAGGTTTTTGATGAGAGAGTCTTTGTCATCAGACTCTGGTGTGTTTGTAACGGGTTGAGTGTATTGTGATAGGGTTTCCACATAGATGGGAGCGTGGTGGGGATAATCATTTGATGGTTCAGGGATGAGGAGTGGAGTGTTATTGTGGCATGTGTTGCAATTTTGATGAGTAGTGGGTTGTTTCTGCGGCTTCGGGATGTTCTGTGGAGGCATGGGGTGTTGAAAGTTGATGTCGGGAGTAGTGAGGGAGAATGACAGACTCGCAAAGTTCCGAACTTGGTCTAGTTCTTCTTGAAATTTCAGTAACTTCTGTTCGAGCTGAGCGGCACTTTCTTTGGATACCTGAATACCCTGAGGAACCTCTACCCTTTCAACCGAATTATCCTTTATGGCATTGTTCAAATCTTCCATTTTTGCTTTGCCCCTGTTTTTGATAGGACTTGGAGGAGGAGGAGGTGGAGGGCCCTTAGATCTTGTGGAGTAGGATGACGATGCCAGAATACACGAACTAACCTTTTAGGGAGGGGAATAAAAATAAAAGTAAAAACAACAAAAAGGTAACAAGTTAGTACGGATTCTGTAAAAATATTGCAATATTTAAACACATAGCATAAGAATATAGATCGTGTCCTAAATTGGGTGCCTCGTTGTGCCCGAGGTAGGCCTAGCGACAAGTTGACTTGGAGAACTTATAATGCTAAATGCCTCATTTAATTGATGAAAATAAGACGAATCCCAAAACGACACTAAAATTGCATAAAGTAAAAATGTCACTAATGGCCATTGGCCTTATTACATTTCAAAGCGAAAAAAAGAAAGAAACTCCTAACTATTTGGTCCCAGAAGGACCTTCCCCAGACTCGGCATTTTTGGCTTCATCGAACAACGTCACCAGCTCACGCATTCCTAGCAGCAGATAAGCCCTAGCCAAATGTCCTCCTTCATTTCCCTCAACATACTGGAATGAAGTTCTTCCCACCAACTTAGCAGCCTTGGGTGAATGTTGGTTACCATGCCGAATCTGGGGATTTCGTGCCTCATTTTCTGCAAACCAAAGTGTTAGTCCCTTACCCCCGCCGGACTCGACTATTTAAATCAATAATTGGTATAAACAACATTTACTCCTCCAAATAAATGCACAGAATATGGTGTTGTCCGTTTGGGTCCCAGGGGAACCCAGTGGACTTTGGATAAGGCTATCTTAAAGAGTCATTATGTGGACAACATAACTGACTCGACTAGGTTTGACAGTGATGCATGTACAGTTAAATAGAATAAGGTTTCTATGGGGTGCTAGACCGGTACCCTTGAGCGGACAACTCAAGAGGGAAAGGCACGGAACCGTCGACTGCACCATTGATCGACTAGTTTTACCGCAAATATGCCTTTGCCAAATTTAGGGGGTAATAATATCGGAGGAGCGCAACAACTCATCAAGCATTGCTATGGTATTAGTTTGGCACGAGTGGAATATGATGTTGAAGATGCAATTACAAGAATGAAACAAATTGTCACATATTTTCACGTTCATAATGATTACAATAATTGCTCAAAAATTACAACGGTATTGAAGGAAAGCAGTAAATGAAAGCGTTAAAAAAAAAGAAACAAAAAGACAGGTTAGTTTCGAATAAAGGTATTAAACAAAGCAATAAAGAAAACAATAAAGTCACATATAACATGAAGTGCTAAAAGCATAAAGAATCCCCAGGAGAGTCGCCATGCTGTCGACGCCCCCTTTATCTAAAGCGAAATCGGGTTTACGATATTTGGGAAGACAACTCTATTCCCGTTTGGGAATTGGGTTTTTGGAATTGAAGAGTCGCCACCTAATGATTAAGTGCATTAGGACACTAAGGGTTTTGAATTGGAAAACCAGAGTTCGGGTAAGGGCTAGAAATTATCTCGAGGGGAAGGTGTTAGGCACCCCTCAAGATCCACTAGTGTGGTTCCCGGCCATGCTATGTTGTGACTTTAATGTAAACAAGTATACAAATAAATTTACACATAAGGGTTGCAAACAAGCATGTTGGAATCTATAATTTGTTTGAGGGAGAGTCTAAGTGCAAGAATTAGTCAAGACATTGAATAAACAAAGAAGAAAAAGTTAGAAGGAAAAGGAGTAATGCAGTGAAAAATTAAAGGGGAGTTTTGGGTAATTGAAAAGACAGAATTTATTGATACTAAACAATGTAACATAAGGAAAGGGGTCCTAGGTTTATAAATCACATGGATCATCCACACAACACCGGTAACCAATCGTACGCATAGTATTATCGTGTGATCATCATCTCCATGTCTACCTTTCCCACCCCGTTGAGGTATTAATCGCGGAATGGTATCGCTACCTACAGCGTGCTATTACCCGTCCCACCTATCAGTCCTGGAGGCTTTTAGGACTACTAATCCTAAAGGGAGGAAGCTTGGTTTTTCAGAGGTTTAAAAGGATAAAATTCTAAGGCGACAATCAAAAATACATAACACACTTAATGGGGATATAAAGCAATTAAAGGCTCAAGTAGGCCTCCTCATTTAGAGAAACGAATTGTTTAGCACGTCTTACATATACTGTTTAGGTCCTTGATTAAAATTAGCGTAGGAAGAATTGATCTACCACATATTTTCCAGATAGGGAGTCCGAATTAGCCCTGCTTAGATGTAGTTGCAGAAAAATTGACGATCGATTAATTATCTAACTATCTATCTGCGTTAAACAAGGTATATTTGCATGATATCTATTAGTTCGAAGATGGGGGAAGAACGAACTGATTGCAAAAAAAATTTAAGTTACAGTATCATAAGTTCTGCGAGCACTTTAAGCGAATTACTACTGATGAGTGGGCAATTTCAGATTTTAATCGATTACTCCTATAGGCATGCTTTCTAGGTGTTACGAATCTTGTGATGCAGAGATCTTCTAAGCAGGTCATTGATATGATTGGTTTATTTTAGGCCCTATAAGTGGAATTGCCTAATGACAGATGCACGTGCAAAAAATGCAGGAAAAATCCTATAGGCATATTATCTACGTGATGTGCAGAATTTTAGCACAGATTTATTGACATGGTACATATTGCGAATTGCAGAAAACCTATGAGCAGGGTATCTATATGAAGAATGCAGCATTTTAAAGTATTAATCCTATAG